>NC_141037.1:10285000-10395000 GCF_052040795.2 Danio rerio
AAAAACATTGTTATACAATGATCTAACCTGCCTAGTTACAGTTTTTCTCAGTCGCTTTGGTGCGTTTCTCACAACACCAGTGCATTTCTGCACAACAGTTAATGAATTTCTCAAAACAATTTTTACAAACTGCAAAACCTAGATGATAACCTGCAAAAGCGCCGCATGCTTAAAATAGATAGCTCATTCCTCAAAAGCAAGTATTGATGTCAATCAAAGTGTCAGTATCATCAAAATTAAAGTCCTGTCACCATTGTTTATGAACAAGATAGTCGATTGGCTTTGTCCTGTTTTCATTATGACGGTTTACTCTGTACATTTTTTCAATGCTAAAAAGTCAGATGTTGGTGACACTTCCTGAAAAAGCTCAAGACAGCACCATATACTATTTGCACAGCCATTTGAAAACTACAGTAAAGTTAGACATCACTGCATTTAATGTGGTATCTGAGTACAAGACACTGAATATGTGTGTTTCACATTTTTACTGCATTTGCTCTTTGCAATTCTAATTTATTCACAGCATTTTGCAAAAGAATAAACTCACCCTTATTTACGACAAACATAAACTCCCTTTAGGTAGAGCTGTGCACAACTGTCAACAATGTTACAGTACATATTGAAACTGAACCTACAATACACACAGGTCTGTAAATCATTCATGAAATTGTTCAATTTAGAAGGCATTTTCAAGAAAAAAAGAATAAAATTTTTGTAGAAAATTAGCAGATTTTGACAACTAGTTCAACATCTTTGTATGTAATGACACAAGTTATGAAATAAGGGCTATTAGTTTAATATAGACTGACTATTCAGCATTCACAAGTTTAGTTAATTTTGACTGATATGACATACTGTAAGCAAATGACAATGTTATAAAACAGCAGAGAGTTGTATGAAAGCAATTGACGCATGTCCAAAATCATTTGCAATTTGGAATGAGAAACTGCTACTATGATGTGCACAAATGACTAATAGTTTTGAGAAATGCATTAACTGTTGTGCAAATGTAAATAGTGTTGTGAGAAATGCACCAAAGCCACTGAGAAAAACTAGCATTCGAGTGCCTTAGACTTACTTTTGCTGTTTATTCTGATGAAATCCCTGAGTTTTTTCATTCGATTTTGGTAATTTTATATGCTTCAGACTTCCACGTATTATTTCGCAACACTATTTTGGTGATTTAATAATATAACTGCATATACTTTATCATTGTGTGACTGTTACTAAAACTGGTGCATCAGTTATTTGGTCTAGAAAAATGTCCTTACCCTGAAGCTTTGAATTAAATGTCATTTTTTGTTTTCTGTAAATATTGTAAAACTCTGTGTTTTTATTTATATGACATTGATATCACAAGAACTTACCAAGCACTTTGAGTTTTTGACACTGCAGCATTGTGGTTTGGTCTCTCAATTTATTGAACAATATTTCATGAATTATTCTATTGGTTTCCATTCGGCTGTATTTTCGCCCCAGATCTCCTAGTCTGTTTACACTGGGAAGCTTTATGTTCCCTCTTTTTTTCTTCTTCTTCTATTTCTGTTGACTTTGTTTACTTTTGAAATGTTTATAATATTTTGCAATATTCAAATTGTAATTGGTGTTTTATTAATTTGGTCTTTAATATTAATAGACATGTTTAATGCTCATGTATGCTGCTTTTCAAAAGTTTCTACTCAATCTTTTTTTTTTGGTATAAGAAGTTTGTTGACCAAGGCTGCACTTCTTTGATCAAAACATCTTTTAAAAGCAGTCCTTTCTAAAACAACAGTTTAAAATTAAACGTTGTATCTATTAATAAAAATACTGTAGTCTTTCTAATTGTAACGATTGACAACAGACGTGCAGATCCACATGCAGTTTATTAACAAGAGAATCATGTAGACAATGGTCAAAAAAAGAAGCAAAAAAGGAATTCAAAAAGCAAGGTCAAAAACAAGGAGGCAAAGAATCAAAGACTGTAAACAAGCGAAAGGTCAAAAACCCTGGAATACTATAGACAAGAGAAAACTGCCTTGTAATGTTAGCAAGCAAACAAGACTCAGCATTGTGTTAGTGAAAGTGAGTGCTATATATAGTTCATGTAATCAGTGGAGATGAGCTACAGCAGTGTCTGTGTGTAAGAGTCCGGATTATTGTCAGCTGTGGCAGGGGTTGATTAGTGCGCATTCTGGGAGTTGTAGTTCGGTAGGAATACCTGAAGTAATCTCCAGTGGAGAAAACACCATTGGCGATCACAACACTAATATGCTAATTTATGCTGAATAATTATTTAGGAGTATTATACATTTTGAAATCAACTTATGATGATGAATTTGATACATATTTAAGGATTATTTTATGATGAAAAGGTTTAAAAGATAAGCATTCATTTGAAATATACATCACAACATTTTTTAGACATGTATTATATACGGTTGAAGTCACAATTATTAGCCCTCCTGTATTCTTGTGTGTGTGTGTGTGTGTGTGTGTGTGTGTGTGTGTGTGTGTGTGTGTGTGTGTGTGTGTGTGTGTGTGTGTGTGTGTGTGTGTGTGTGTGTGTGTGTGTGTGTGTGTGTGTGTTTTAAATTCCCAGATAATATTTTACAGAGCAAGAAATTTTTCACAGTATTTTGGATAATATTTTTTTCTTCTGGAGAAAGTCTTCTTTGCTTTATTTTGGCTTGAATAAAAGCCGTTTAAATTTGTTTTAAAACAATTTTATTGTCAGTTAACTAATAACTAATCAGTTTTCAGAAATGAGTTATTAAAACTATTATGGTTATTATAGTCTAATGTTTAGAAATGATCTTTTTGTTAAACTTTGTTGTGGAAAAAAACAGGGGGCTATTAATTCAGGAAGGCTAATAATTTTGACTTCAACTGTATATAATAATTCCAAATGTTTCAATGCTAATTTACATGTTATTTTTTATATTTAAGAATCATTTTATCATAAGCAGAAATGCTTATATTTAAGAATGTTGGGACAGCAGAGGAGACAAATCTGTATGTTGCTTTTTTGTTGCACATTTTTTGAAAGTCATCAACAAAAGTGATATTTTAAGGCAAATAGAGTTGAGGTTTTTAATTTAACATGAATCGTCTCTGTAACGGAGGTCAGGGAAGTGCTCAGTGGAGATCTCTGTCCATTGTTCCTAACTTGCATCCTTAAACTCCCCTCAGATGGATTACATATCCATGAATATTCAGCTTTTTGTGTGTGAGTGTGTGTGTGTGTTGGTTTTGTGACTGGTTGGCATGTGATGTGGGCTAGTTTTGTCCCC
Source organism: Danio rerio (assembly GCF_052040795.2). Taxonomy (NCBI): domain Eukaryota; kingdom Metazoa; phylum Chordata; class Actinopteri; order Cypriniformes; family Danionidae; genus Danio; species Danio rerio. Next base: position 10,288,273 of record NC_141037.1, read on the forward strand.
CCACGGCGTCTCTCAATGTCTCTTCTCAGATGCTTCCTCATGTGGCTTGCTTGAAGGGAATTATGGGAGACCGTGTGGTGTTTTGTGTGCTGAAATGAGCAGGTTTGTTGTCTCGGTGTGTGTTAGTTGTTATGGTGGTGCCGGCTGGGGCCCGTGGCTTTTTCTGCAGGACGCTGGCTAATTACAGCACTAATGCAGGACACCCCATTGATACACACTTATTCAACACGGCCACACACACACACACCTGCTTTATCTGCCTCCCTCCAAACTTCATTACTTGCACACACACACACACACATAGTTAATTCATCACATAGACGTTAAAGGGATAGTTCACTCAAAATTAACATTTGCTTTTAATTCATCCACCCTAAGGCCATGCAAGACTTGTTTTTGACTTGTATAAAATGTAACTGTTTTTTAAAATTCATATTTTGCAAATTAGCATAACAAAATTACTAAATTAATACCCATGAATCCTGATTATATTTTGAAACAATCATGCAGTGCTAGAAACAAAACATTATTGACAACATTATTATATTTAATGTAAAGCTTTAGGGAAAATAAGAACTCTGTCCAAATAACTGATTCACCAGTCAGACAGTAATGTAAAGTTTATGCAATTATATTAATAAATCAACAAATGTTGATGTGAAATAGTATGTGGACATCTAAAGCAAATTAACTGATTGATTAAATGATAACTGATTCATTGGCTCACTAAAAAGAATCAATTCAGAATAATGAATCATACATGAACCATACATCACTGCCATTTTTGAGATCAACTTTTTCAGAATGTTCAGTTCATGTTGTGAACTGATTCTTTGACTTCACTTAAAAAGAGTCAGCTCAGAAGAATGATTCATTTACAAACTGAACATCACTAATAAAGATTTTCAGAGGGAAACTTTTTCAGAATGTTTAATTGATTTTGTGAACTGATTCATTGAGTTCACTAAAAATAATCAGTTCACTGAACATCACTGCCAAACATTTGTTGAAGAAAACTTATTTAGAATGTTCAATCCGATATTGGGAACAGATTCATCCAGTTCACTAAAAAGATTCAATTCATAGGAATGGTTCTATTATGAACCAAACGTCACTGTCAAACATTTGTTGAGGGAAACTTTTTTAGAATGTTCAGTCCGATTTGTAAACTGATTATCCAGTTCATTAAAAAGAATCAATTCAGAGAAATGATTAATTCATGAACTGAACGTCACCGACAAATATTTGCTGAGGGAAATTTTTTTTCGAATGTTCAGTCGATGTTGTGAACTGATTCATTGACCACTAAACAGAATCAATTAAGAAGAAACTTTTTCATAATGTTCAGTATGTGAACTGATTCATCTATTTCACTCAAAGATTTAATTCTGAAGATTGATTCATTCGTGATCTGAACATCACTGACAAACATTTGTTAAGGGAAAAGTTTTTCAGAATGTTCAGTCCGATAGTTTTAATGGCCTGTTGTTATTGCATTAATAAAAAGTAATGAAAAAATGTTCAGTCCGATTTATGAACTGATTTATTGACTTCACTAAAAATAATCTATTCAGAAGCATGATTCATTCATAAACTGAACATCACGGCCAAACATTTGTTGTGGGAAACTTTTTCAGAATGTTCAGTGCATTATGTGAACTGATTCCTCCAGTTCACTAAAAAGAATCATTTAAGGACAATGATTTATTCATGAACTGAACATCACTTCCAAACTTTAGTTGAGGGAAACATAATGTTCAGTCCATTTTGTGAAGTGATTCATCCTGTTGCCCTAAAAAGAATCAATTCACAAGAATGATTCATATGTGAACTGACCATCACTGCCAAACATTTGTTGAGGGAATCGTTTTCGGAATGTTCAGTCTGCTTTGTGAACTTATTCATCCACTTCACTAAAAATAATAAATTCAGAAGAGTTATTCATTCATGAACTGAACGTTACTGACAAACTTTAGTTATGGGAAAACTTTTTCAGAATATTCAGTTGATTTTGTGAACTGATTCATCCAGTTCACTAAAAAGAATCATTTCAAAAGAATGATTCATTCGTGACGCAAACATCACAACCAAATCATACCTGTCAACCCTCCCGTTTTTCCTAGGATTCTACTGTATTTTACTTTTCTATCTCGCTATCATCCCGTAAAGGTATTTTCCCATATTTCTCCCGTATTTTCAGTCTTTCTCTGAACAGCCGAGCCTACCTGTACGCAACCCATACCGCCAAACCACCAGGGGTCGCCTCTTGCTCTAAAACGTGAGTCTTCTGTGCTTTCGCTTTGTTTAGGAATAAAAACACTTATAAATAAATAAATATTAAAAACGGCGCGATTCCATTTCCTTTTGGTTACAGGTGCCGTCACCCATCCTATACAATCATATAATGGTGCGGGACTGTCAGCTGACGTGCTCCATAGTGATAAATAGACGCTGTTTCCCAACCCGATTATGTACACGTGGTTTGAAGCGGAGAGAAAGTCTGGCTTTTGGGTGCGTGTTTAAACTGACATACACATGTTGATCTTGGTGGGGGGTTTTTTCCAAACACAACTAATTTCGTCTTAAATGAGCATAAAATGTTAGGAAAGCAGTCGAATGCTTTCATTATAACGTTAGATGTGTGCATTTTTAAAGTGACACCTCTTATTTAATGTAATAAAAAAATCTTAATAAATGAGAGATTCATTTGTTGCTCTTTAATCAGAATGTGTAAGTTATACAGTGGAGAAACGGCTAATGAGATTGATAGCTTGATTCTATTTCATTATTATAGCTATTAATTTTAATAAGCTGAACTGTTTGCTAATTTATTTGCTGCTAATGTATATATTTATTATTCTTTTGTTAATAATAATTATAAAACGTATTATTGACTATTTAACTGTCTATTTACAATGAAACAGCTCCAAATGAACATATTTAGTCATTTAAGGATTTTTTAAGGGGGGTCCCTTATTATGATGGGCATATCCCTTATTTTCACATCCCAATGTTGACAGGTATGCCAAACATAAGCCGAGGTTGTTGATTTAAAGGTAATAAAGCTGTAAATTATGTTTATTTTCTTGCACAGATTGGTTAGTTTTGCTTCATACGACCTCAAAGTATTGTCAGGAGCCTTGAGTATTAATTTTGTTTATTCTGTATGTGTGTTTTTGACTCTTAAAGTGTGGTAGCAATTTACTGTTAACCAGAATTTCAGCAAAAAAAAAAAAATGTTTTACTAGAGATTTTTTTTTTTACATGTTAGATAACATGAGCTGATTAAATAAATGGTAAATATTAATTTTGGGTGAACTATCCCTCTAAGATAATAAATCCATAGACTATGTACAGGTTTTGTTGCTTTAATCATAACTTTTCAGGCTAATGTTGCTAAACCTCACCTGATTCGTCTGATTTTGGCAATATATCACAAAGACACTAAACCACATCTGTTTATGTCTGTCCTATCCTCCTTTTACATTTTCCGAACGCGAAAAAATGTGAAACACGGAGCAGCCGACAGACAGGAATGTTATTGCCAGCGTTCGTATGAGAGCTGGCAGCCTTGAAGTCAAGCAGCTGGTCAAATATATGCTTAATTCCCCAAGATGTGCTACTGTGATAGAAAATAGGCTTTTTAAATCGACTCTGCGATGAACATAAGCCCCCAAATCCCCCAAATGGCTGATGCATTTGTACGCTCGTACCACTAGATGGCACTGCAGCATCCAGAGCCCATTAAGAATAAAGGAGTTTATGAAAATTAAACAACACACACACACACACTCTCCCATTTACTCACAAACACTCCCCACTCGAGTTTATTTCCTGTATATAGATGAGGAGAAGTGTTCTTGTGTTTCAAAATATATTCAAATCGTGCTTTGTCAATTTCCCTCAGAAAATAGCCACATTTGTTAGTGTTTCCCTAAATAAATGCTGCATTAGTTTTGGTGCTCCTCTGTTGTGTTTTGGAGAGAGAGAGAGAGAGAGGGATCAGACCCTTGAGATGGTGCGAGGAGATGAATATTTTGTTGTCAGCAGTTCGGATGGAGTCCTGTTGTAGCCCATGCATTATTCACTAATACAAATACGCCATATCATTTACAAGCATGTGTGCCGGGGTGAAATTCACAGCTGGGAATTAGTTCTGAGATTAATTAACAAAGCAAAGCTCCTCGTTTTTTTTTTTCTTTGTTTTTCGTCTTTCTTTCGTCCTGGCGCTCAATGCGATTGCAATGATACGGCTCAGATAATGAGTTCTGCTTCCGACTGTCTGGATACAGTGAATTTGTTGAATCAATACGAGAAAGAAAAGTGAAATCAGTGTAGAATATTGCAGCGCACTCATAAGAAATAAGTTGTTATGCACAGATCTGAGTTGGAGTTTAAAAATTCTGTCTTATCCCTTGCAGAAATTAAACTGTGGTAAGGGATCAGGTGGTGAATTCTGGGGACAAAAATCATCAATATAAGATTCAAAATGACAATTATTTAGCATTTTTTGACTATTATTCTCAAATTGAGTTTTTAAATATGATTTTTGTTATATAAATTGTTGTAAAATTACATTTAAGTTGGTGTCTTCTCTAATTCGTAATTTAAAAAAACATGACATGTCTTATACACTGTAGAAAGCGATTATTAGTTGGCTTTACGTATAAAAAGATCTGCAATCTGCAGTCTATGTGGATCCTAATGCCCCAGTATATTGATGGGGACTCTATACTGCTCATTTGAGATGTTAAACTGACTCTCTGTGGTTGTCCTCTCCAAGATGTCCTTAAAAAAATAAAAATAGGGGTTTAATCCTGGCCATATTTTCCCACTGACCCCTGTCCATCATGGCCTTCTAACCATCCTCATATAATAAATGGCTTCATTGTCTCCTCTCCACCAATCAGCTGGTGTGTGGTGTGCGGTCTGGCGCAAAATGGCTGCCATCACGTCATCCAGGTGGATGCTGGACACATTTAGTGGATGAGGAGATTCCCCTCAAGCGCTTTAAGTGTCTAGAAAAGTGCTATATAAATGTAAGAATTTATTATTATTATTATTATTATTATTATTATTATTATTATTATTATTATTAAAACACCAGCAAATTGAGAAAAGATCCTTATTCGTATGACAGCATATGTGCTGCAAATCCTTACAATGCATACACATTAAAAAATGCTCTGGATAATAAATTTCTATTTTTTGTGTTATATTAATAAACCTCACATTAATAAACCACTGAATTTCTTTAAAGTACTCACTTCTTTAACGTAAAAGAACTTATCGCTTTTTACAGTGTATAAGAGTGAATTTTCTTTTGTCTTTTAATTATTTTAGAAAGAACAAAAATGTTTAGAAATTAGACCATGACATTCAGCATCTAAAATGGTATTCTTACTGTATGGTAGATGTACAAAACCAGCAAAAAATGTGGTAGTTTAATAATACATTTAACAAAAAAAATCTAAAATCAAAACATATTTAAATCAAATTTACACTCACTGGCCACTTTGTTAGGTACAACTTACTAGTACCGGGTTGGACCCCCTTTTGTCCTCAGAACTGCCTTAATACTTTTCTACTGGAAATATTGCTCAGAGATTTTGGTCCATATTAACATGATAGCATCACGCAGTTGCTGCAGATTTGTCAGCTGCACATCCATGATGCAAATCTCCTGTTCCACCACATCCCAAACGAGCTCTATTGGACTGAGATCTGGTGACTGTGGAGGTCATTTGAGTACAGTGAACACATTGTGATGTCTGAATGTTGCTGCAGAAATAGAGACTCATCAGACCAGGCAACGGTTTTTCAATCTTCTATTGTCCAATTTTGGTGAGCCTGTGCCAATTGTAGCCTCAGTTTCCAGTTCTTAGCTGGCAGGAGTGGCACCCAGAGTGGTCTTCTGCTGCTGTAGCCCATCCGCCTCAAGATTGGACGTGCTGTGCATTCAGAGATGCTCTTCTGCAGACCTCGGTTTTCATGAGTGGTTATTTGAGTTACTGTTGCCTTTTTATTTGCTGGAACCAGTCTGGCCATTCTCCTCTGACCTCAGACCAGTCAGTCTGGCGCCAACCACGTTCAAAGTCACTTAAATCACCTTTCTTTCCCATCATAAATCTCGGTTTGAACTGCAGCAGATCATCTTGGCCATGTCTACATGCCTAAATGCATTGAGTTGTTGCCATGTGATTGGCTGATAAGAAATTTGCGTTTGCAAGCAGTTAGACAGGTGTACCTATTAAAGTGGCCAGTGCGTGTACAACATACGTAAACTTATTTGCATAATATGTGCTTCAAAGCTGTTCCCATACAAAAACGACATTCAAAAATGTGTCAAATGATCAACAACAAATGGTGTTTGTGTTGCAAAGTTAACCAGTTTTGAATCTATTCAGCATTTCACTAAAGCTTAAAATTACTGTACTGCCATACTATTGTGTCATACTACCACTACTACTACCACGGCTACAAACTATTGTAATCCAGTAGTGCTTTATTATTTTTTTTCAAGAGGATTGGCAAGTTTTCAGCTTAGTTACAAACCAGTTCACCAGTATTTATATGCATGTGTCTGTGTGTCCATGTGTGTCTGTTTGCAGGCAGGAGTTCCTCTGCAACACACTGAAATCTGCCAGTGGCTTATGTCCTTATGTCACACACACATACACATCTGCACACACACACTCACTCATCGGCGCTCTCTGGAAGACCATTTTCCAGTAGCTAGGCAGTAGGAAAGCAGTATTAGCATTTTTGCCTTGAAGAACGCACTGTGGGGCTTTGGGAAAGTTTACTCATATGAGTTGAAAGCAGAGAGGGGCAGGAAGGGGGTGGTGCTCTAATTGTGGGCAAATAGTCCCGAGGCATTAAGACTATGGGAGACAAGATGAGAGAGAGCCAGTGAGCGCGAGCACGCACCAATGCAGTGTTTGAAAATATACTAAAGCACGTCTTTATATGTGTTTGGGCTGTTCCCTTTCGATACCAGGCATAATGGCATTTTAATGCAGTGATGTAATGCTGGAGTTGGACGTCTGGCAGAGCGCGGTGTTGTTGTCTTTCTTCCCTGTTGCTTCACTGGCGCCGCTCCAGATGCTGGATGGACCTCCACAGCAACGGACAGCTCTTCTGGAAAAAAAAAAAACAGCTCTCTCTGTTTCCACTTTATGTCCTCTTCTCTTATTGCGGCTTGGCTCGGTTTGTGTGTTTTTCTCTCTCAGTGAGTGCTCATCGAGAGGGAGACACATGGACATGCATAAACATGCTTGCGCGCAATATATAAGTGACAGTTGCATTGATTGCAATGCGTTTAGATGGATTGATGCTTTTTTGTATGCATTTGGTGTGTTCCAAATGCTTGCATGCTCCAATCTGATTGGCTGCAGTGAATCTATTTCTGACATAACATCAGTGTTATTGTGGAACATACAGTTATAAAAAATTACTATGTAAAATTGTGAGTTTCTCTTGATTTATTAAGAGAAAAATGTTAAAATAGTTAAGTTTTCTTGTAAAATCGGGCTGGTTTGACTGCAGTTTCTAGGTAAAATGGACACTATGCAGTATAACACCAACAACTCATGTTGTTTTTTACACTAATGATATTTACAGAGGCATATTATCAATCAATGAATGATTTTTATTGTGCAGTTCTTTGCACAACATCAAATATGTACCACAACACAACTTAACAGTGTTTATGATGTATAATTGAGTATTTTTATGTCCCTTGTCTGTCTCCATATGGACAACTTTTTTGTCGTAATCAGTTTCACTTTGTTTTGTGCATTTGGTATGTTCCAAATGCTTGCAAGCTCCAATCTGATCGTCTCCAGTTGCTCTATTTCTGACAGAGCATCAGTGTTATTGTGGAATATACAGTTATGAAAAAAAATTCTATGTAAAATTGTGAGTTTCTCTTGATTTAGATGGAGTAGAATGTTAAAATAGTTACGTTTTCACGTAAAATCGGGCTGGTTTGACTGCAGTTTCTAAATAAAATGGACACTATGCAGTTTAACACCAGCAACTTATGTTGTTTGTCACTCTAATGATATTTACAGAGGCATATTATCAATCAATGAATGATTTTTGTCCTGTAGTTCTTTGCACATTATCACATTAAGTACCGCAACACAACTATGATTTTTTATTTTTTATTTTTTTTTAAAATCTTTTTATTGTTTTTAGCATAAGAAATAATCAACAAAATAAACAGAACAAAAAACAACATAAAATAAATAAATAAATAAAAATAAGGGGGGGAGGGGGGTTACAAAGGCCATTTCAAAATATACAAATAGTCAGACACAACATAATACAACATCATCCAGAAAGCATAAGGAAATAAATAGAATTAAATATGAAACAAAAATAATTTACAGAGAAATGCATAGGCTCCACAATTTGACTTACTCCAGACCAATCTCACTTATAAAGAGTTACAAGTTAGCATTACTGATATAGAACATAATTGGGCTCCAGATTTTTAAAAATGTGTTTAGTTTGTTTGTCATCCCATATCGCATTTCCTCCATGGGCAACACGAAACTTAAGCTTCTAACCCAAATTTCGAAAACAGGCACATAATCTGACTTCCAATTTTGTAAAATTATTTTCTTTGCTAATATCATACACAAATATGATACTGCTTGTGATATATATTATATATTTATCTAAATATATATAAATATATATAAATATATATATATATAAATATATATTTATCTCCTATTTCTGAGGTGTCTCCGAAAATGCCCAATTTTGGATCTGGTGACAGACTTATCCCGTATACTTCAGATATAAAATTAAAAATGCTCTGCCAAAATGAACTAATTTTATGGCATGACCAGAATGAGTGAGCCAGTGTACCTTCAGAGTTTTTACATTTGTTGCACAATGAGGAAGAATTTGGAAAAATCTTATTTAATTTCACTTTAGAATAATGCAGTCTGTGGACAACTTTAAATTGAATCAGTCTGTGTCTCGTGTTGATAGAGCAATCATGAATTTTGGAAAGATAATCTTCCCATGACTCATCTGATATTACTGTATTTAGCTCTTTTTCCCATTCTTTCCTAATTTTGTCAGTGTTTGAATTAACCTCATCCAATAATAAGTTATAGAAAAAAGAGACAGTACCTTTTTCTATTGGGCTGTGTTTTGTTATATTCTCAAGTGTCTGGTGTATGGGTATATTTTCAAAACCATGAAAATTTTCCTAGTAAAATCCCTTATTTGTAAATATCTGAAAAACTTGAAGATTATATTTTGATTTTAACTATGATTTGTAATTGAATAGGTTTGCGCCTGTCTGTCCTATATGGATAACTTGTTTGGCAATGCCTACATTTTGTGCATTTGGTATGTTCCAAATCTTGCAGGCTCCAATCTGATTGGCTGCAGTGACTCTATTTCTGATATAGCATGAAGTTTATGTATTAAATAATTTTGAGAGGTGCACATTCTTATGATTGTTCACGGCTGGTCATGCATTAGCTAATACGTGATTCACCAATCAGATGATTCCTATCTCACTATGAATAACCAGAGTTTCTTACTTCAGTTATCTTCGCCTTGAAGAATCTCCCCTTCCATCCCTACTCCTACTCCTTTCCATTTATAGGGTGGCACGGTGGCCCAGTGGTTAGCACTGTTACTAAACAGCAAGAACGTCACTAGTTCAGGTCCTTGACAGACAGGTTGGCATTTCTGTGCAGTGTGAGTTATTTTTTTATGTTCTCCCTGTGCTCGTATGGGTTTCTCCTAGGTTCTTGACAATATGGGGCAGTATAACACCAACAATTTATGTTCCTTTTCACAGTACTGATATTTACAGGGACGTATTATCAAAGAATAAATGATTTTTTTCATGCAGTTCTTTGCAGATCATCAAATAAGCGCCACAAAACAATTTAACAGTGTCTATGATTTGTAATTGAATATGCACCTGTCTCGCTCCATATGGACAACTTTTTTGCCGTGGTCTGTTTCACTTTGTTTTGTGCATTTTGTGCATTTGGTATGTTCCAAATGCTTGCAGGCTCCAATCTGATTGACTCCAGTGACTCTATTTCTGACAGAACATCAGTACACAGTTATGAAAAAACTACTGCGTAAAATTGTGAGTTTCTCTGTATTTCTTTGGCGTAAAATGTTAAAATAGTTATGTTTCAACATGAAAACGAGCTGGTTTGACTCCAGTTTCTAGGTAAAATGAATGCTACAGGGCAGTATAACACTAAAAACAGGATTTTTTATAGAGTAGTGACATAAAAACATGCACCACACTTATCAACAGAAAAAAAGGCAGTGTTTCAGACTAGAAAAGAGTGTTTCAGTGTGATCTGTCCTTTATTGTGAAATATGCAAACTATAATGCAAAATTTGAAGTTTCTCTTGATTTATTAGGCGTTTGCATAAAATGTTAGTGTTTTATTTTATAAATGTCCGATCATAATGTATAAATAATGACATTTTTCACCACAATCTTCACCAAGTTTTCATAATATGAATAATTAAATATTTTACTAGAAATACTTTAATTTTATAAAAATATTTCAAATTATGTTTTACTCAAACACAGCAGGTATAAGTCATAAATTCTCAGAGAAACTGAGAATTTTTAAGTGATCTCTTAATTTTTTTGTTGTATTGGATCAAATATTGATTTCTTAACTTTTTTGAGGTTGAAACATTGATATTTGTATTGTATTGTAATTAATAATAAATAAAATAGTTTCATTTTAAATTATATTTTACTTCAAACACATATACAGCAGGTATAAATCATAAATTCCCAGAGAGATTGAGAAATTTTAAATGATCTCTTCAGGTTTTGGGCTAGTAAAATAGCAAGCATGCGTTGAAATGAATAAAAATGTTTCAGATAATAATGTTTCAGGATTTATTTATTTATTGAGAGAAAATGCTCAATGAAAACAACAAACTTTTGAATAAAATTGAAATTTTAATGTAATAAACCTTTTTCAGTCTGTTCAATAGGTCATGCAAACATAGTCAGGTTGATAACACAAACTTAAAGGTTTTGCTCATGACACAGAAATGGCATAATGATGCACAAAACGAGTTGATAATATTGCCATGCCATATCGATACTGATGTTGTGCAGGACATGTGCTTGCCTCAAACTGCAAACGTCTTGGGGACAGGAATGGATGTAAAAGCACACAAACACACAATGAATAGACATAACATGTGCCATCAGGAACAAATCCTCTAACTCTTGACCTCTGTTGAATGACCCGAGATTGAGAGTACCAGATCACCTGAGTTGGGTCATGCAGGAGCGCTGGAGACTCAGTGATGTGCAGTGCTGAAGTTCTCTGTGTGTGTGTGTGTGTGTGATGTTCTCTGGCTTCAGCGTTCTGGAAAGCCTTAGGGGATTCCTGTCTCACCTGCTGTTTGGAGGGAGTCTCAGAAACAGTTGTACGTTCCCCTGAGGAATGGAGAGATGGGGCATTAAACGAGTGTACTCCGTCCATCATTACAGCTGCTGATCTAGCCCTCATGTTCTGCTGCTGCACGCTTCTCCACCGCAGATGCTATTTTTTATTTATTTTTTGCTGTTTGTAGATGGCATGGTAGACAGGCAGTGAGTTATTTTGAGCACTAGACTGGCATTTGGCATGTTTTTTTATTTCTAAATATTTTGGTTTAGCTGGATACTTAACTTTGAATAAAATTGAACAACTGAAGTAATTCAAAATCAGATTTTTTATATATTATATTATATTATATTATATTGTATTGTATTGTATTGTATTATATTATATTATATTATATTATATTATATTATATTATATTATATTATATTATATTATATTATATTATATTATATTGTATTGTATTGTATTGTATTGTATTGTATCGTATCATGTTATGTTATGTTATGTTATGTTATATTGTATTGTATTATATTATATTATATTATATTATATTATATTATATTATATTGTATTGTATTATATTATATTATATTATATTATATTATATTATATTATATTATTTTATGTTATATTATATTATATTATATTATACTATATTATATTATTTTATATTATGTTATATTATATTGTATTATATTATATTATATTATATTATATTGTATTGTATTATATTATATTATATTATATTATATTATATTATATTATATTATATTATATTATATTATATTATATTATATTATTTTATGTTATATTATATTATATTATATTATATTATATTATATTATATTATATTATATTATATTATATTATATTATATTATATTATATTAGAGATGGGTTGCAGCTGGAAGGGCATCCGCTGTGTAAAAACGTGCTGGATAAGTTGGCGGTTCATTCCTCTGTGGCGTCCCGGGATTAATAAAGGGACTAATCTGACAAGAAAATGAATTAATATATTATGTTATTCAGTTGGCGGTTCTGTATGGAGTTTGCATGTTCTCCCTGTGTTCACGTGAGTTTCCTCCGGGTGCTCCGGTTTCCCCCACAGTCCAAAGACATGCGGTACAGGTGAATTGGGTAGGCTAAATTGTCCATAGTGTGTGAGTGTGTGTGTGTATGTGTGAATGAGTGTGTGTGGATGTTTCCCTGAGATGGGTTGCGGCTGGAAGGGCATCTGCTGCTTAAAAATGTGCTGGATAAGTTTGTGGTTCATTCCGCTGTGGCGACCCCGGATTAATGAAGGGACTAAGCCGACAATGAATGAATGAATAAACAGGTGGGCTAATAATTCTGACTTCAACTGTATGCTGCAATGTGAATATTGCGGCTGATTTCATTGCGATATCCATGCCCGAATGATATGTTATTCTGCCCTATATTGTAATATGTTATTAAATGTGCTGCATCAAAAGATCAAACTAAGAAATAATTCATTCTGTTTGTATTATATCATAATATAAATTACTTTGCCAGGAAGATTGTCACATAAGTTTTACATTTGGTTTAATCTCCCTCTCATCACACAGAAGAGCTATTTGATTTTCATTCATTCATTTTCCTTCGGCTTAGTCTCGATTTCAGAGGTCGCCACAGTGGAATGAACCACCAACTATTCCAGCGTAGGTTTTACACACGGATGCCTTTCCAGCTGCAACCCAGTACTGGGAAACACCCATACATACTCATTCACACACACACACACACACACACACACACACACACACACAAACACACACACACATACACACACACACTCTCATACAGTACACTACAGCCAATTGAGTTTATTCAGTTCACCTATAGTGCAGGTCTTTGGAGTGTAGGGGGAACCAGAGCACCCAGAGGAAACCCACGCCAACATGGGGAGAGCATGCAAACTCCATACATAAATGTCAACTGACTCAGCCACGACTCGAACCAGCGACCTTCTTGCTCTGAGGCGCTTACCACTGAGCCATTGTGCCACCCCTATTTGAATTTAGCTTTGCATTTCCCGCTTCTCTAACACTCTTTGTTCACACACTTGTCCACATGTGGTGTATTTTCCCACATCTCCTCCTCCAACCCTTCCCAGAATTCTCTCTGCTAAATTCTGGACTTCCTTTCGAGGATCCAGCGCTGAAGCGCGCGCAATTAATGCCAGAGGACTATAGTGTGTGAGCTCTGCGCTGCACCATTCATCATAAGGCTTTTACATTGACCTTGACACCCACTTCATTAGAATAAAGATTGTCTAGCGTTTAGGCTACATTGTTCCTCTGCTCAGACCCCATGCAAATTCCCACTCGGGCTCCGGCGCGGCAGGTCTGTCAGAGGTCATCTGCATTAAACGATTGCCACTATTCTCCAACTGCTGCTTTTCATTCGGCTCAATTGAAAGCCCTATTCCTGCTCAGGACAGGACTCTAGCGCTGCTCCCACGACTGCTGCCCCGTAACTCCATCTAATTCTCAGTGCAGGCTTAAATCACTTCATTTCTATACTCTAAAATGTATTCAGCAATCTGTGCACTGTAAAAATGCTTGCTGCCTGATTTTTTTTAGTTGAATCAAATGAACTTTTCTAGTCATCTTAACTTCCATCAATCAAACGGATTCAAAATATTAAGGTAAACTTAACTTTGGGTTAAAACCTGATTGACTTGTTAAACTAAGTTACAGTTCCCTGAAGTGCTTTGACATGCACATTTTTTTTTATGTTTGACAATGTCAGCCAAAACACGAAGAAAGGGCGGGACATAGTGTACATCCTCCCCTTTTTTATAAAACAGCCAATAGCATTTTGCTTTATCACCCCTCTGACAGTCAGAGTGCTTGAGCTCAAGAGCAGCAAACGTGAAGCGCCTTGAGGGAGGCGGGGCAAGTCAGATACTAGAAAGCATTTGATTGGTCACGACTGATGAGAAACTGAAGTATGAGGTGACGTAATTAAAAACTTCCATTTAGGCAGAAGTGACAAACCACAAGCTTCACATTTTTATTTCAGTTTTATGTCTCTTAAACGCAAAATTTGTCAGTGTTTTGGTGTGCACTAGCTTATAGATATATTTAAAACTAACAATACTGATAGTAAAACATTTTTATTTTAATTTCATGGGACCTTTAGAGCAACATAAAAATATGTGTTGTCTTGACCTCTTGTTGTTTAAATGTTTTATTACAGTGCGTCCAGTTTTTCCCCATGATAATTAAGGGGAAAGTCTCAGCATTCTCTGAAAACCAAATGAGTTTAAGCAAAGTGATTGGTGCTTTTCCATGTAAATCTCACTGCCAATATTTTAAAGTGTTTCTGGATGGTCGCTTGTGATTTCTGGGTGGATTTTTTTTGGAACGCAAAACTACTTTTTGGTGTGAGATATGTTGTGCCTGTAAGAATTGTGATAAGTGATAGGATTTGTTTGTGTGATAGCTATGTTTCTATTGCTCATTTATATGCACATAAGAATAAACCAGCACTGGCTCATTGGAGATACAGCCTATGAAGATTGTAAATGTTTAGCATGCGTTTGACCAACGCTATTTGACGCCAATTAATTTTAATTTTTATTTAGTGGCTAATTCGTATGAATTTGTACAATCTTATACATACATTTTAGTACAGTTTTCTCATCTTCCAATGACGGTTGGTTTTAGGGGTTGGGTTTGGTGTCACACTGCCTTTAAAAAATTGTATGTTTTCGTACAATTAAACAAATTTAAACGAATTAGCCTCTAAACTGACAAGACCTAAAATAGTTACATTTCGTTATGAAATCTGCTGGTTTGATTGTATTTTTTAGGTAAAATGAATGCTACAGGGCAGTATAAAACCAACAACGAATGTTCCTTTTCATTCATTCATTCATTTTCTTTTCAGCTTAGTCCCTTTATTAATCTGGGGTCGCCACTGCGGAATAGCCACCAACTTATCCAGCATGTTTTTACACAGCGTATGCCCGTCCAGCCGCAACCCATCTCTGGGAAACATCCACACACACTCATTCACACTCATACACTATGGACAATATAGCCTACCCAATTCACCTGTACCGCATGTCTTTGGACTGTGGGGGAAACCGGAGCACCCGGAGGAAACCCACGCGAATGCAGGGAGAACATGCAAACTCCACACAGAAACGCCAACTGACCCAGCCGAGGCTCAAACCAGCGACCTTCTTGCTGTGAGCATATTGTGCATATTATCAATAAATGGGGGCGGCATGTTGGTGCAGTAGGTAGCGCTGATGCCTCACAGCACGAAGGTCACTAGTTTGAGCCTCGGCTGGGGTTAAAGACATGCGCTATAGGTGAATTGGGCAAGCTAAATTGTCTGAAGTGTATGTGTGTATGTCCTGGTTCTCTGGTTTAGCGTTGGGCTAACAACCCACCTCGTAAAAATGAGATGTTACGAAACACCAGCATGGTACAGCTAAATATCAACTAACTAAGTAAGTATTATCAATGAATTTATTATTTTCTTCATGCAGTTTTTTGACAACATCAAATATATGTCTGGTCTTTGTGGTCTGTCTGCTCGTATCGTGCTTCGTGCTGTGTTTTACTTGTGATTCAGAGTGCTTGGGTTTGAGTCTGGTGAAGCACGGTTCCACAAAAGAAGGAAAAAAAAAGTATAATCATGGTAAAACTACATAGTTAAAATGCACTTTAAGAAAGGGTTTAATTCAGTGATTTGCTGTATGACAAGCTCCGCCTTCTCATGGACATGTACAAGAAGGACGTGTTTCTGAAATGTACAACAAAATGCATCTTAAGTAGCACATTTCAGATTCACAAAAATGTAGACAGCGCCTTCTAGTGGATTTGTCATCTGAAACATGATACAAAACATACTCGAAGCAATTTGCTTTACATTTAGCTTGAATGTAGACTGAGGCAGTGGTCCCCAATCTTTTTATCACCGTGGACCTGTCAACGCTTGACAATTTTTCTGCAGCCTGGGGGACCAGGGGGTGGTTATACATAGTGTATGGTGTACCAGATTACTAGGCGACCATCCACCATCAAAGGCACTGCAGTGTTTGTGAGTACTGTGTTTGTCTGAGATATTTAGTTTACCGAAATATGCATAGTCCATACAAAGCTGTAAAAAAGCTAATATGTTAGTTTCCACAATGCGCTCTAGGCATTCTGAAAGACGCGAGATATGGCCGTGCAAGCCACGCGTCTCAATTGGACATAACGAACTTGCGTGCGCTGAAAACACAGTTGATCTTCTTCTTGCACAGACATGGTGGATTCACCTGATTTGTTAACAATGGGTTGCAGATCCATTCCTTGGTAGTTTGTGGGTCCTTCACTGGGCCTTTTCCCTTTAGCAACTTCCCAAAGATATCTGCATCTTACTCATTTTGCTAGCTTGTGGGTTATATTTTGGTGCTCAAGTGACTGATATATAACTGAGAAAATATGATCATTTTTCAAAATAAAAGTTTTCTTTTAATATATATATATATATATATATATATATATATATATATATATATATATATATATATATATATATATATATATATATATATATAAAAGATAGTTCAGTCTCAGATAATAAATAAAACGGAAATAATTACTGATTTTTGGATCAGTCCGTGGCTCTGGGGTTGGGGACCAATGGACTAAGGCATGTATTCCTAATTAACATGTGCTTCAATAAACTCTGTGCTAAATACTACAAACCTAACTCAACTAAATCAGATTTTATAGTTCAAATAAAATTGTATACATTTGAGGGAAACAAATTTACCAAACAAATCTGTCAATGTAACCCAACAAAATCATGAGACAGATGATGTGAATGGATAACTAGACAAAGCAGTGCACAAAATCTATATGTTGGAAATTGTGCCATGAGTCACTAAAAGCAGTGAAATAAGGCTTCATTTTAACTTGTGAATTGACCACCAAATCATCTGAATCCCATTGAACGTATTTGGGACAATTTTTTTTAATAAAACGCAATGGAAATTGTATCGAATCAACAAACATAACCAAGGTTGCATACAAATATCATGCAATAAGTATAGTATATTATGACTGGTGCGTGTTGGTCTCTATCAAAAATTTCGACCTATTTCGCACTTAGTTGGGTCCCATTTTTTTAGTCTTACAGCATATCTCAGTTATTTCTCCTAGAAAGCAACATTTTGAAAAGATCTCAAATATGAACTCATTTTGCATCTGTATTTCTTCTGAATTAGTAAGAAAAAGCATTTGAGATGATGCTTACATTCTTTGGTGAAAAATGAATGGTTCTTTTTAATGCAAAACTTGCTGGCAAGATATTTGAATGCTATGGGTCAATGCCAGGGCTTTTGTAGATGATGACTTGCTAGATTGCTCAGGGTTTCTGGAAGGATATTTGGTGGTTGCCTACAAGCTCTGATATTCTTCTCTCTATACAGTATACGTTTTGGTCTGTTTTTTATTATGTGGATCTATGGAATTTTTGATGACTAATGGGATTTTAGAAAAGATGTATGAGATGAAGTTGATACTAAATGGAGTTTAATTAAGACTCCAGTGTTTTGAAAGAGCTGCCTCTTCTTTAATTGCTCTTATTTCCTCATTTCTGCTTTCTCTTTCATGGGCTGTTGGGCTCTCTTTCTTTCTTTCTCTGTCTCTCTCCTGGCTTTGGACCCAAATATATCTCCATTATTATCACATCAGTCAAATACAGACGGCCAATCCTGCAAAGAAAAAAAAAAAAGAAAATTCCAGAATGAAAAGGCTCATTCTGCACTACAGATATAATTGGAATTAAATAATTAATGAGAGATACTTAAAAAAGATTGTTTTATGATTCACTATTAGTGAATTTGCTATTCATTTTAATATTTGTCATTTGATTTATGGGGGGATAATGCAATATAGGCCCCAATTAACAATGCATGGCCTGTGTAATATGATTTGGGGTTAATGCAAATGGAATAAGCTAGAAGAAAGCAAGCGATTCGACTCCTCAAATGTAATTTTCTCGGCCAGTTCTGCCAATTTTAAATGACATTGTACATTTTAATTTTCTCTCTCTTTTTTCAAAGGTTGCAAATTTATACTCATTGAGCCGAACTGCCATTAATTTACATGGAAAATTACTTGCGGAGTTGGAATATCTGTCACGTTTACACCTATTTACTTTTAAAAGCTCCAGCGATGAAGCAGAGTGGGAGGTTACAGGCAATTAAGACATTTCTCAGACTAACTTTGGTTGAAGATTTGAAACTTACCTATAAAAGCAAAAGCTGTAAACTGATAACTAAATGCTTTTTATAAAGCCAGTTTACTCAAGAGTTCACTCTGACACTTTAAACGGGTGGTCCAGAGTATATTTTTAAGGCTTTGTTGTGTTTATGGGGTGCAAAGCAATGTATGCTCATTCCTTATTTATAAAAATCATGTTATTTTTTCATATATCGTACTTTAATTATATACAGCAACTCAGCTAACATGAACACGATTGTCATATTTCCCAGTTCCTCCAAAGACCTGACCCCAAGAGGCTCTGATTGGTCAGCTAACATACCGTGATTCGCAGATCAGCTCCATGTCACGAGGAAGCTTCACATCTCCACTAGCACGCGCTTCATCATATTGTAAATATTGTCAGTGTAACTGTTAGCCGTATCACTTTGAGCCTGAACCAGACAGAAAATGAAGAGGACACAGCTAAACCTCATGCCTGCTCTCTAATATAAAACCTGACAAGTGTCTTTTACGTATATTTGGGTTATAGGCATGTGTTAGTAATATGAAACGTTCACATATATTTTGTGAGTTTGTTATTTGAGATGTAGAACGCAGGAAAAGCGGCTGAATAGAGAGACACTGCAGTGCTGCTGAAGTTTGTGGGTGTTTACAGCAGTTTGTAGCTAAATTGTTAGCAGTGCTAAACAGCATTTCCTATTGTTTTCATTTTTGTTTATATCCTCGCTACAACATACCATCAATGCTAGAAACTGTGCATGTAATAGATAAATTTTAACAAGTAAAAAAAATAAAATAATAATAATAATAATAATAATAATATTTTTATTTATATAACGCCTTTCCAGAGCTTACAGGTTGTGGCTCACAGTCCACAGCTTCGTCTATTATGGTTGGAGCTGCTCCTTCTTTGAGGAGTTTTTAGCCGAATCCAGCACTGAACCGGGAGAGATTCTGGAAGCTGTCCTTTGTCAAATGCTAGAGCTATATCTTTTCATAATTCTCTGGAACAAAGCTAAAATGAATGTGTAATACTTCACTCTTTGTGTCGGGTCTTTTGGAAGCCCAAATACAATAACAGAACATCTCGGTGAAAATAGCAGCATTTGGACGGCATTTTAGCTTTTTCTGCTGTAACATTACAGCACCTCTGGCTACACCCCTTCGCTGCGTGGTGTGTATGCATGTTACCTAAGGGTTTATGACTTTATTAACCCGGATGTATCTCCCAAACTTTGTTCGCTGTAGGCTTTGCTAGGCTAGCTCTGTAAAAGCCAATGTCTCCCCTTGCATTGAACTTTGAGCGTATTCCATTCAGAGATGTTGTTTATGTTCACACAGCTACATTACACATCGACTAACGTTTAAAATATGGTATGGTAGTGGACCGCCTCTTTAAAAGAACATTTCTCCTTGCAGAGATGGTTCTGTCTGTATCCCTGAATATTCGAAAGTCCTAATTTTTCCACTTTTGCATTGTTTACTAACACATTTATGTTCTTCCCTATACAAAACAACCTTAAAGGAGGTGTTTTGCATAATTTATGCATGTTTTCCTGTACACTGTATTCTGTAGTTCGAAAGTGGACAATTTTACTACTTCAAAAGGACAAAAAGGAACATCAAAACACACAAAACAAGCAAAGATTATCAATGAATAATGATTTCAAATGCAGTCGACTGCTACATAAAATTAGCATTTAAAGATGTGAAATTTACCATACACAGTCATATGGACTTTGTGTTTTGGGAGGTGAGCTTGGCAGACAAAATCTTCTGATTTATATGAAAACTGGCTCTGACATTCAGCAAAATGTCTTCTCTTTGAAAAGGTTTGGAATGATGAGGGTACCAAATGCTCTTTTTGGGCCAACTATCCATTGAATGGAAACAACAGTTTATCCAGAAATCCATAGTTTTAAATTCTTTAAGTCATTATTAATGTTGTTTCCAAACACAGGTGATTCTTCCAAAAAAATAAACATTAAAATATGTGTTTTGCAAAACATGTGTTTTTCATATTTCACATGTTAAAAGTGGACAACTACTCTGGCAGATTCAATAGATAAAAGGCACCATCAAAAACCCCAGAATTGGAAAGATTATCAGAAAAAAATAATTGAAATTGCATTTAGTTTTTAACTATAAAAATATAGCATAAAATAATATATACAGTCAAAATTATTACCAAATGATGTTTAACAGAGCATGGAATTTTTCACAGTATTTCCTATAATATTTTTTTCTTCTGGAGAAAATCTTATTTGTTTTATTTCGGCTAGAACAAAATCAGTTTTATATATATATATATATATATATATATATATATATATATATATATATATATATATATATATATATATATATATATATATATATATTTAAGGTAATTTGTTTTCTTAGTAACCATTTCAGTATTATTGGCCACTTCAGGCAATATTTTTGTTTACAGAGCAAACCACTGATATTTATTGATTCGCCTAATTACCCCAACTTGCCTAATTAACCCAGTTAAGCCTTTAAATGTCACTTTAAGCTGAATACTAGTATCCTGAAAAAGATCTAGTGAAATATTATTTACTGTCATCATGGTAAAGATAAAATAAATCAGTTATTAGAAATGAGTTATTAAAACTATTATGATTAGAAATGTGTTGAAGAAATTCTTTCCGTTAAAATATAAAGGTTTTAAACTAATTTCAAGAGGAGCACGTGATATGATTGATCGCGACTGGTCTCTCATCCATAATCAGTAATAATCCAATCAAATTGATCCAAGCCTACTATAAATAGACAGATTCCACCCATCTCCTCCTTTTTCTCCTTTACTAGGGGTAGCTCTTGAGACCTACATGATCTTAGACCCCCTTACATGCTAAAAGACTAGTTGGGAGCCCTGGGCTCAATTACTGTATCTCTGAGCTCAGGGTTCTCTCCTAGGACAGCATGCCAAACCTGCTAAAAGCGTCAGGAAATATCTAAGTGTGAACTCTTGAAATATATATTTATATCAAACAAATGGTTAAAAAGGTGAAAATAATCCCATAAATTAATTACATAAATTAAAATAATAACAAGACATAATTAAGTGAATAAATAAACAATAGCAATGTTCAATACACAGTTTTGTGCATTGCATTTCACAGCTTTCCAGTGTGTTGTTTTGTATTTCGCTGGTTAAAAAAGTTTGTTCTGCAATGTTTTAAGTGTAGTTTATTTATAAACTAATTTCGAGAGGAATTATTCAATTTATGATTCACCAATCAGACGATTCCTAAGCCACTATAAATACCCTAAGTTCCATATAACAGCCATCTTCGTTTTGAAGAATTCTCTCTTCCACCCCTACTCCTCCTCCTTTCCTATGCGTGGCACGGTGGCCCAGTGGTTAGCACTGTTGCCTCACAGCAAGAACGTCACTGGTTCTAGTCCTCACCAAGCCAGTCAATGTTTCTGTGCGGAGTTTACACGTCCTCCCCGTGCACACACGGGTTCCCCCCAGGTTCCCCAGATTCCTTTCACCGTCCAAAAATATGCAACTTATGTTATTTGACTAATCCAAATCGGCACCATAGACATGCTCCTAGTAAGTATTTATCTCTTAAGAGCAATCACTATCTGCTCAGTAGCTAATACAGCAGGGGAGTTTTCGAGATGTACCTGAGCTCAAACTTCCCTCTCGCCTTGCAAACTGGAGGGAGCCCCAGGCTCGAGGATCTTATGAGCTCAGGGCTCTCTCCCGGGACAGCATGCCAAACAAGCTTTATAATCAATCAATTGAAAGCTCAAACATCCAACAAAAATGTTGCATGGTCCCCATGTTTCCTTTTTTATTTGAATTATCACACACAGTCATATGGACTTCTCTTTTTAGAAATTGGCAGTAAAAATAGTCCAACACTGTATAGAAAACATTGGCTGTGACTTCCTACGAAATGTCTCGAAATTTAAATAATAACAATACATAATTCGAATGATAAATAAGTAATAACATATAAAAAATAATAAGAAAAGTTCTTTTGTCTTTTACTGTTTAAACAAGTTAGTTTTGCTGGACTATAAAACATTTGAACAGTACAATATAGACTACAGCAAGTGTTTTAAAAGCTCAAACATCCACAAAAAAATCTTATGTCTCTTTTTTGATTTGAATTATCACACACAGTCACTCGTTTTAGATGTTGGCAGTCAAACCATCACTTTCCACTATGGAAAACATTGGCTGTGACTTCCTGCGAAATGTTTCGAAATTCAAATAATATCAATATATAACTAACTAACTAACTAACTAACTAACTAACTAACTAACTAACTAACTAACTAACTAACTAACTAATAGCAATGTTCAATGCACTTTTTTGTACTTTGCATTTCACAGCTTTCCAGTGTTTGCATTTGTCGTTTACCGATTAAACAAGGTTCTGCTGAAATCTAAGACATCTGAACAATATAATAGACCCCAACCAGGGTTTGAAAGCTTAAACATAGAAAAAATTGTTGCATGATCTTGCTGTATCCTTTTTGATTTGAATTATCACACACAGTCATATGGGCTTCTCTTTTTAGACGTTGGCAGTCAAAATGGTCCACTTTCCACTGTATAGAAAACATTGGCTGTGACTTCCTGCGAAATGTCTGTGCAGCGAGTGAATGATGACGGGCCTTTGATTTTGGGCTGATCTGGCTCTTTAAGTGTGTTCTCTCTGAAAGGGCACCTCTGCGCTGTAGCCCTATGAATCCTGGCACCATCACTTTAGATTACAGCCAGCCTGAGCAGAGCTGAACAGATCTTAGGCCTCTCTCTCGCCTCTTAAAGCCCAGAGTTCTTGGCTGATTGCATTGTTTCCTATGTTTGTCTAGTGAAGAAAAATGCCACGCTCAGTGTAGAGAGGGGACGGGGTGTGAGAAAGCCTCCTCCCCGAACTCACAGCTGAGCTCCAGACCCCGGGCCCCGGATAAATAGTGCCTTTGTTCCCCATTCAATGGCATTAGGCATGGGCTTCCTATGGGGGTCACTACCAATCCTTGTGAGGGGACAGAAGGGGAGGCTGAAAAAGAACAACACATCTAGACCATGAACTACCAGCAGATCCATGCAGAGGAGTTTGACTATATGAATCTAAAGTAGCGAGCAAACGTACATGTCTGAGTCACGTTTCAATCCAAAGCCATATCGACATGACTTGTTTTAAAATTAGCCTTTTTTTGTTAATATATCAATGGAGCTGTTTTGGTTGTCTTTAATGTGTGAACAGAATTTTAAAGGTGCAGTATGTAAGTTTGACACCCGGTGGTGGATCTTGGTTTTGTACCCCTGGTTCAAAACACACACAAGAGCAGGTTGCCAGATTGATGACACCAACAAAGGCTTATTTAAGTCGTGCTTTAACCAAAAAAAACGGCACACACAGGAATATTTCCCATATTAAATGCAGTTTTGTCCAAACCAACACCTGAAATTTAGATTTTAGAAACTGCTTCTGTTTCTTACAGCTGAACAACAGAAAACTGGCAATGATCCCCTCAGGTACACCTCATGTGCATTATTCAGTGTTTAATGCTAACAATGTGACTTTAAACGTCATTTTACATGACATTTATTGTCATACTACTGAAAGCAGCAGCAGATAGTTCACTTCAGATCTTGAAAATAAAATAAACTGTTTGAAATTGAACGTCAACTGTGAATCTGTGCAAGCCAACACTTGTCAGTGATTCAGCATGTACATTTAGTAATGTTAAAGATGTTTAATATGTATTAATTAGATTATTAACATTTCTTTGGAGTGCAGTGAGTGCACTACTTTGTGCGACTGAATGGCTGCATTTAAATTTCTGTTGTGTTTAATCTGGTGTAAACAGCCAAATTGCCAAATCTCGTCATGTAGCATGTTGTTAGGACACAGGATTACAATGTAACCTGCTCACCCAATGTTTGCATTACTAATGTTTATGGTATCGGCTAATTAATAACCACCTCATGTGGAACTCTGAATCTGCGTCTCATTTCAGAGGCTGCTACTGTCCACCAAAGCTTGCACTTGAGTCGCAGACACATGCTTTGAGAGCCTTTATGACTGAATCAATCACACCAAGGCAACCCGGGGTGCTGAAATATAATTGGCTAAGCTGGCTTTGGGCGAGTTAAAAGAACTAAAACAAAGACAGACATTCCCGCATGTAACGCACATTTTTAAATCAGAATATTTGACTTCAGCATTGTTTTTCACTTGACTTGTTTCTTAAATATCTGAAAACATATTATGGTATTTGTATGCTTTAGAAGAGTAAAAACATACATACAACAACTTTATTAAATTAAGATAAAAATAAACATTTGCTAAGAAAAGTTACAATTCTTACTAATAGGTGGCTTATTAGATGTTGGTTGTTTATTAGAACTTTTAGTGCAGATGCAGAATTGAATGATAGTCTACACTCCTAATCCTACATTGTACAAAACTACTACCTTCATAACTATTAAGCTAATTAAGAGGTTATTAAGGCAAAGGTCATAGGTCATGGTTTGCTAATTGCATGGTTTGCATTTGCTTAACAGTAAGTTAATCATGAAGTGAGCAAATTTTTTTTATATGACAAGATATAATTGTGCCATTGTGTCAAATCATTTTTTGTCCCATGAAATCTCGTTGTGTGTGTGTGTGTGTGTGTGTGTGTGTGTGTGTGTGTGTGTGTGTGTGTGTGTGTGTGTGTGTGTGTGTGTGTGTGTGTGTGTGTGTGTGTGTGTGTGTGTGTGTGTGTGCGCGTGCGTGCGTGCTCGCACGCATATTGTATATATATAAAGAGTTAAAGTCAATTAATAATTAATTATTATTATTATTCTCTTTCAAATATTTCCAAAATAATGTTTAACAGAGCATGGAATTTTTCACAGTATTTCCTATAATATTTTTTTCTTCTGGAGAAAGTCTTATTTGTTTTATTTAGGCTGGAATAAAAGCAGTTTTTAATTTTTACAGCCATTTTAAGGTCAATATTATTAGCCCCCTTAAGCAATATATGTTTTTGATTGTCTACAGAACAAAACATCATTATATAATGATTTGCCTCATTACCCTATCTTGCCTAGTTAACCTAATTAACCTAGTTAAGCCTTTAAATGTCACTTTAAGATGAATACTAGTATCTTAAAAAAAAAAAAACATCTAGGAAAATATTATTAACTGTACTCTTTTATCATGGCAAAGATAAAATAAATCAGTTATTAGAAAATGAGTTAAATGGGCTAATGATTCTATAAGAATAATTTATTGACTGTATACAGTATATATTGTATACACATCAGTTTTTATGTTATATAATATATTAATATACTGTATATACTGGGTTGAAATACATTATCTTATTCATTAACTTGTTTGTTCTATGTTTAGATGATTTTTTTATATATAGTATTAATTATAATACTATATTAATTATAATACTATATTATAATACTAATTAATTATATTAATATATGGGTTGAAATGTGACCTGATCATTGCTTTGTGAGGCTCATCCAAACAAAACGATCAGAGACTCATAGAGTAGAGTCTTTAACAGCTGTCCAGAGCTTTTTAATTGTATCCCTTCAGGTCTGTTTTAGCATTTGAGCCGTCTGAGCTTGTGTTAGTTCATTGGATTTTTGAGTCCTTCATTACCACTTTAGAAACCTGCGTAATGCATCGTCTTTAGCTGGAAGAATATTCGGAGTTGTTTCATGCTCCACATTGTTTTGCAGATTGCATGCTATTATGTCGGCATAAAAAGAGAATCCCGTGGGCTTTTATAACCAACAGTTTTTTTTTTTATTGCACAATCTTAGTGAACGATGCCATTGTCTGTGCAATTTGTTGCCACTTGATGCATTTTGACATGCATTTTGAAGAAAAAAACCCTGCCAATCATGCATGACCTAAAATTGGCCCTATCCACCTTTTCTCCAAGCCCCATCATCCTTTGCATGAATTATAGAAGTAACTAAAACTGAAGTAAGCATTAAACTGTAAGCAATCAGTTTTAAAAACCAAAAACAGTGAGGTGACATTATTCTTCTCACAGTACACTCATTCAATTTTAAAAATAAACTCACTCGAATTAACAAATTACTTTCAGCAGACTAAGAATAATTTCAAAAAATCAAAACAAGACATTCAGCAACAAAATTACTGACATATATTGACTATTACTGTGTTATTGGAATTGCAAAGATATTAATAAGCACAATTCAATTTTTATGATAAATAATGTGATACTAATAAGCATAATTCTATTTTCATGATGGATAAATAATAATAAAACAAAGCCAAATGCTCAAATGCCAAACTCACTCACTCTGTTTTTTACTATGCATTATATGTCAGTAACCATAATACAATTTTCCCATATGCATAACATCAAATGAGTGTTTTCTGCAATATGTGCATTTTTTTTCCTTGCATTGAAAGTGGGTTGGAGTTTTACTGTCAAACTTAGGCAAAAAACACAATTGAAAACCCTACAGTAAATGTAAGACTATAAGTAAATAATATTGTCTATTGTCATTTGGCGTCATAGGATATATGGTACAGTATAGATGAAAAAAATGTGGCTTGGACATTCAGCAAAATGTGTCTATTTTGGTAAAAAAATATATAAAATACATCGCCTATCCAACTTTTAGGAGCAACAAAATATAACTCAATTTCTAGTTGATCATTTGGTATCAGACGTGGCTTATATGAAAGGCAAAAGCCTCTAGATTACGCTTATTTTACCAAAATAAAATATGATCATGCCTTCATTTTTAATTATTTAATTAGGACAGTAAGGTCTGACTTTGCTTTGACATAAGTCTTGTCACTTAACAGAAATAATGTACAGTATAGAATATAAAGGCATGGTGCAGCGGAAAATAATATTTTGTCTGAATCCCATGAGCTTGGAGGACTGCATCCATACATCTCTGCACTGACTCTAATAGCTTATTAATAAAGTCATCTGGAATGACAAAGAAAGCATTCTTGCAGGACTCCCAGAGTTCATCAAGATTCTTTAAATTCATCTTCAATGCCTCCTCCTCCATCTTACCCCAGACATGCTCAATAATGTTAATGTTTGGTGACTGGACTGGCCAATCCTGGAGCACCTTGACCTTCTTTGCTTTCAGGAGCTTTGATGTGGAGGCTGAAGTATAAGAAGGAGCTCTATCCTGTTGAAGAATTTGCCCTCTCCTGTTGTTTGTAATGTAATGGGCAGCACAATCCATCCACTCTGCAGATCTGTCGCACACCCCCATAACTAAACATAACCCCAAACCATGATTTTTTACTGATTTCTTGGAGACTCTTGGGTCCATGTAGATTCCAACAGGTCTTCTGCAGTATTTGTGATGATTGAAATGCAGGGATCTTAGGGATCTTAAGGATGATTGGGAGAAGTCAAGTTATTTATTACTTATCAAATTATTTGTTGCTCTCTCAATTGGAACAATACTTTTGTGTTCATATATGAATTTCTATTTAAAAGAAAAATATGTGAAAAAGTATAACACATTTTGCTTAACATCTGCATGTTTTCAATATTTTACTGGCAGACTCAAAAGGAGAAAAATCACCATAATGAGAGCAACATGACGGTAAAAACTTCTGACTGAATGTGCATTTCTGGCAAAAATTTTCATTTAAAAGACACATCAGTCTATCCCAGAGATGAAAAGGGAGTCCCATGGGTTTTTTTTTGTGACTAACATTTTGTTCCATTGCTCAATCTCGGTGAACGATGCCATTGTCTGTGCAATTTGTTGCCACTCGATGCATTTTGACAATGTGAAGTGTACCGGGTCCCGGCTCTGGAAAGGCTGGTGGAAACTCTCGCTGACCCCATAGTGACTGCCCACCTTGTTCTTAACCAGAGCGAAGGAGAAAAAAAATAAAAGCGCTTGACTCAATACAAGCTTTCTATACCAGCGGTAAAATGGCTTATTCTTCCAGTCACCATGGTGACAATTAACAGTGTTTCAAGGACTTTTGTTTGAGCAGATTTTGTTCCCTCCTCTTTTTTCGTCGCAAAGTGATTTTTCACCAAGGAGGAAAAGCAGCGCGTCTATTTTGCATAAACAGTAAGGAATCCCATCCAAATGGAGGCTGGAGCGTTTTCTCCTCCTTTTTAAAGTAAATATGTAGCTCTTTCTGCTTCCTGGTCTTTGACGTTTGTCTTTGAGAGTTTGGCCGGCTCCGCTCAGCTGCGCTGGGTTTCCATCAATGGGCCTCTTCTGCGCCTCTTCCTCTGCTCTCCAGCGCTTCCTCTGCTCTGCTCCGCGCCGCGTCTACAGCCAATTACAGACATCAAGGATGCTGGCAAGATATGAAAAGGCCTCAAACTGATTAAGTAATTATCAGTTTTCCCAGCTTCATTCAGCTCTGTATCGCGAAAGCATATCAAATTCCATATTTTGCACCTCTGACTCAATTTGTAACTCATCAGCTCCTTGTGTAGGTTCTTTTATGTGGCTGGTGCATATTCAGTTTTTTTTTTCTTCTCTCAGATAGATTCTCTTGTCCTTTTTCAAAAATATTGTATATTTTTGTTAAATAAGAAAAGAATATGTAATTGTTTCTTAATTTTTTTCACAATATAACTTCTTAATTCTGATTATTTTTGGCATTGATATTTGTTTTTGACAATTGCGCTTAATTGTAAAATTTTAACACACAAAATTGTCAAAAATATAATATATATTCATTCATTTATTTTATTTTCGGCTAATAATCATAGGGTCGACACATCAGAATGAACCGCCAACTTATCCAGCACAGAGATGTTCAATAGGATTTAGGTCTGGGCTGTGGCTGGGCCACTCAAGGACATTCACCGAGTTGTTGTGAAGCCAGTCCATTGATATTTTGGCGGTGTGCTTTGGGTCATTGTCCTGCTGGAAGAGGAACCGTCGCCCCAGTCTGAGGTCAAGAGCACTCTGAAGCAGGTTTTCATGGATGTCTCTGTACATTGCTGCATTCATCTTTCCCTCTATCCTGAGTCTTGCAGTTCCTGCTGCTGAAAACATCCCCACAGCATGTGTGTACCTTTTCAAATCATGTCCAATCAACTAAATTTACCACAGCTGAACTCCAATTAAGACAGTGAAACGTCTCAAGAATGATCAGTGGAAACAGAATGTACCTGAGCTCAATTTAGAACTTCACAGCAAAGGCTGTGAACACTTATTAACATGTGATTTTTTTGAGCTTTTTTATTTTTAATTTGCAACAATTCAAAAAATATTTTGGGGTATTGTGTGTAGAATGTTGAGAAAATAAATTCATTTAATAAATTTTGGAATAAGGCTGTAACATAAAAAAATGTGGAAAAAGCGTTATGAATACTTTCCGGATGCACTGTACATCCAAATTCATTCTTGTTACCGTTAGTTAGTTAATGCACCATAAGTTATCATATTAACAATCAACAACTGTATTTTCATAACTAACAAATTAATTAACAAACACAGTAATCAAGTTTTGTTCATTATTTGTTCGTGTTAATAAATGCATTAACTAACATTAACTAATACAACCTAAGTGTGAAGTGCTACCAATGTATATTAATACATATATAATCACTGTTAAATATATTTGATAAATTGTTAAATATATTACATTCTTATGTAAGAGTCTAAATTATCATATGCATTTGTTTATATGGTCTTTTTATCCAAAGAAGGTTTACACAGATTCCAAAGGCAGATACTGATTAGATCAGTGACTTGTGTGTGGACTTTGGGGGTTTTACGATGTGGTCACATGTTGATTGGTCAGTTTGAATGTCTCAGTATTTGGACTTTGGTCACGTGGTCAAGATAGAGACAAAATAGCTAGTAAACTTTGCTCTGCCTCTTTTCCTGGCCTGTCTTTTCCTGGTCTGCACTCTCCTGCTCTGCTCCTCTCCTCTTCTGGAGTCTATCTTCTTTGCCTCTTTGAGGCCTACTTGCTCTTTTTGTCTCTCCCTCCCCCTTTGTCTCTCCTTCTACCTCTGGTAACTTTAATTTTACATTTAAGCTGGGTACAACTATTATCATATGTTTTAATAATTTCATATTTTATCATCTTTTACAGTTATTTGTAACTAGTTCAGTTGTAACCATAGAGAATTATTGTCATTAAATCATCTCATTTCAAGTATTTGTGAATTACTTTTGATTTAACATTTTTATTGTTCCATATTGCAATACAATACAGTCACATATTATCAACGTTCTCCCACATTTTAAGCTATTAATACTGCCCTTATGTCCGTTTTTAGAATGGTCTGACTAGAAATGTACAGTTTTTTACCATCATGCTGATAACTTTTTAGTCATTCGGCAGAACTACAGTTCGAATCGCTGTGGTCAAAACCCATTCTTACACTTAAAAATATATTAAAACAACAAATTAATAAAATAAAATATTTGGATACCTAAAAAATGAAAATACTTTCATATTATAACACATTTACATTTGCAATCCTTAATAATTAATTGATTTAGATATTTAGACGTTTCATCATTCACTCCTTCATTCCGCTCTGCATCAGGAAAGCATATCAAACTCCATATTTTTGCACCTCTGAATCAATTTGTAAGTCATCAGCTCCCGGTGTAAGGTTTCACTTAGGGCTGATGCATATTCAGTTTTTTCCTCAGATGGATTCCCTTTTCCTTCGTGCTAAACATCTAATACGGCAGCTTCAGTGGATAATCGCAGAAACACGAAATGGACTTTTTTTTCTTCTTTTTTCTCCCTTCTCAGATTCATTTCAGGCCGAAAGAAAGATGTTATTACTTGGTTTTTGATTTGGGGACAGTGTTGAATCCGTCATTGAGATGAGGGCCCGTCGGGAGGCCCAAAGCGTCCCGCGAATTCTCAATTTGGGCTGCTGACGTGTGAAGGTGTGCAGAAAATGATGTGAACATATACGCCCCCGTCTGCGCCTCGCCTCACAGAGCCGTACTTCTGTTGTCTCAACAAGTTACAGAGCCTGAACAAACTTTAATTTAATGGATAAGATGAATCTGCGAAACCGCATTAAGGCTGTTCATGTGTGACTGCGTTTTTGCTGACATTTCCAGACTGGCGTTCATTAATATGTGAAATGAATTAAACGTACCGGGGCTTGTTGATATTTCATCAATTTCGCAGCCATCTTTGCTCACTATTGCAGTTATTAAAAGTGTTCTGATGTTGAAAGACTGTTAGTAAAGCTGCCTGTTTTCTTTTCATCTGATCTCAAGGGGACGTCTGATGGGTTACATTAATGCTGTTCATACTGTATTTAGGTTTAGTGACTTACAAAGATTTAACCCATAACACCCATTTACGGTTCGATTTTTATTTTTATTTTTTTACTTTCATTTGTTGTTCATTCGTTCATTTTCCTTTGGCTTGGTCAGTTTAGGGGTGAATATGTTTTGTTTAGGAAAAAAAAAGTATTAAATAAAAAACTATCAATTTTAACCATAATAATGAACACTTTAGTTATAGGCAGAGGGTGAACAAACTCCAGGGTAAGGCTAAGATAAGCGCTGCCCTTTAATGCATTTAAAAAGATTTGTGACCAACACATTCAATTATTTTATTACACTAACCCACTAATAATCTATATAATAAATGTAATGCTTTGCATATATTTTATTCATTCATTCACTCATTTTCTTTTAGACTTAGTCCCTTTATTAATACATGGTCGCCACAGCGGAATGAACCGCCAACTCATCCAGCACATGTTTTACACAGCAGATGCCCTTCCAGCTGCGACTCATCACTGGGAAAGATTATATTATATTATATTATATTATATTATATTATATTATATTATATTATATTATATTATATTATATTATATTATATTATATTATATTATATTATATTATATAATGGTATAAAAAATAATGTTTATGCTTAAGAACTGCAATTAAGCAGTGTTCTAAATAAGCCTAAAGCTACTCTTAAAAAATGCATATAAATGAAAAAATAAGCAAATAAATAAGCAAATAAATAAATAAATAACACATACTTTCACTCAACTTTCCTTAAAAAGTAGCTAAGTAACACATTTAGCTACTTTTGAAGTGACTAAATTGTAATTCTAGGTCTTTTACAGTACGTCCACCAATACTGCAAATAAGATTTCATTTAATGCTGAAAACAAGTTAAACCAGAATAATATGTTATTATACCTCTCTCATTATACTCATTTGTCATTTTATTATGTATGTCCTTGACCAGCAAATCAGAAAAGTTCGCTGGCCAGTACTTTTGGTTTCGTTTTCAGAGCTGCTGCAAACTCCAGTCAAAAACTGCACTCATTAGTGCGGGGTTGGACAGTTCCATTTTGTACAGAGGGGGACTTTAAATTTGATTGACAAACTTACAATAACTAAAGTGTTCTGTTAATCATCAACATTAAATTACATTCATATTCCGCCTTACACCAACCACGTTTATTGGATTTTCCTTGTACTACAGTTTTGCTCATGTTCATGACCTTTGCCTGCACAACCTTGCCTTAATAAACAGCATTTGGATCCGCAAATCTTTTGTAGGCATCCAATGTGTAACACTCTGAATAATATTGCACTTAGTAAACAATTTGAACAATACTATATGGAAAACAATAACAAAAAGCTTTAAGTACATATGTAAAATTCTAAAATAAATTACATATTTAAGATTTGCCATGAAATTATTTCAGTTTAACTAGCCATAGACAAAAAACAACATAAGTGAAAATACTATTTAAAATCAAAATATTATTAAATTCTTCATTCATTTTCCCTTGGCTTAGTCCCATATTTATCCGGTGTTGCCACAGCAGAATGAACCGCCAACTATTGAATATTTTATACATTATATTAGTTATTTTTTGCAGGGGTTTTGGAACCATTTTTCACTTCTCTAAGAATATTAAGAGTAGTTCTTCATAGTACTTTAAAGAATGTTTAAAGAATCTGCCCTTTTTTTCCACTGTAAAGAATCTTTTGTGGGAAAAAAGTATGTAAAAAAAAAGCAACCTTTATTTTTTTTATGTGCAAAAAAAAAAACATATATTGCCATGACAACAGCATAATTAAATTCATGTTTATTTCTATAGCACTTCTACAATGTAGATTTTGTCAAAGCCGCTTAACATAGAAGATTATAGTAAATTGAAACTGTGTTAGTCCAGTTTTCAGAGTTAAAGTTCAGTTTAGTTCAGTTCAGTGTGGTTTAATTTTCACTGCTGAAAGTCCAAAAACTGAAGAACAAATCCATTGATGCGCAACTTTTACACGAATGCAGAACACTGATCTCTCAAGTTAAACAAAAATGAAAGCCAAAAAATAAACAAGTAAATAACAGGGTGAGAATACGGTAAAATCTGAAAACGTGGTATAAATCAGTTCTTTTTCTGGATTCCTTTTAAAAAAAAACAGCGTTTGGGTTTAGGAAAGAGGATGAGTGGGTCAATTGGTGCTTTTTAATATACTATTAATTGGGTTTAGGGAAGGGGGAGGGTGGGGTATTGTTCAGTCAGTCAGTCAGTCAGTCGACAGCGACCTCTGGTAGATTTATGTGAGAACAGCAGGCACAAAAAGCACTAGCGAGAAAAAAAGTGTACACAGCGGCCTTTGGAGGTTTCGCAAAAACAAAAACTGCACAAAAAAAAAAAAACAACTGGTCCTGGGACGTATTTTACTCTCTCTAGAAACGTTTATAGGGGTACATAATCAGAATGAGCATGGGTTGAATTTAAACTAAACTAAACTGAACTGAACTAAACTAAACTAAACTAAACTTCAACTCTGAAAACTGGACTGAAGCAGTTTCACTTTATTAGAACTTCTTTGTTAAGCTGCTTGGACACAATCTACATCGTAAAAGTGCTATAGAAATAAAGATTTGAATTTAATTGAATTAATGTGACCTTTTATTGGGTGAGGAACTATATAAGATATCTTAATTGATTACAATGTTATGAAAACAAATGTTAAGCCATAAAAGACTTGTAATAATAATAACCAAGTTACACTCAAGGGTTTTTCCTTTTATTATCACAATCTATGCCCTTATAAAGTCTTAAACTATTATTAAAAATCAAAGTGGTAACTTAGAAACTCTAAAATAGCATTGGCTTGTAACAGGTGAGTCCTGTTTTGCACCCATTTTTTAAAAGCAAACTTTCCCGAGTTTGCTCAGGTAGCTCAGGTTAGCCGTGTTCATCAGGGTTAATGCCAGAATCATGGATTTCCGTCACACCTCCACCTCGCTGGCGTCCTTTGGCCCTGGAATATGTTTTTCCTCACCGTCAATTACACAGCTGACTCTAAAGTTTTCAAGCGCCAGCTCCTTGGGGTTAAGTATGCAAATCAGCCTATCTAGGTTGCAACGGAGAAAGTGACTCAAGGGCCAAAAAGTCAGCCATGCACGTAGGGAAGGTTAGCATGATGCTTCAGCTCCTCATCGCTCTGGCATCCTAATGACTCGGGCTATCTTTCCCTCCGTCTGCGTTCTCCATCAATAACCTGCCAGTTTTTTTAAACCAACGAGAGGACTTAAAATCAATATTTGCTGTCAACAAACAAATTGTGTAATCCCCTCTACTTTAAAGTGGAGCGTCTTTAGTTTGGCGGCCACTATTAAAAACTGAAAGGGATGAATGATTTAAAAGGATGTGTGATAGCATCTCCATCAAAACAAACGACAGTGAAAAATGAACGCTGGCCGGATGACAGCGAGGAACGGAGGGGGAAAACAGCACATTTAAATATTTAAATGCGCATCCGCCATAATGATAAATGACAACCGAAAACTAGAATCAAGTAGCTATTGATGCAGAAAATGAAAGGGGGGGAGAGAGAGAGATGAGAGAGAGACTGAGGAAGAGAGAAATTAACCAAAAAAAAGGTGTCAAATAGCATCACTTTCATCTTTTACTGTATGTTAGTCCAGCAGTTGAACAGAAATGTCATAGTTGTGTTGAATTGGTGCAGAAAGTGACTGTTAGAAATGAGCTGACCCTTACAGACTAACCACATGAGCTCCATATGGGCAATCACATGAGAAAATCACCTGTGAATAACTCATGAAATGTAGTATTGGAAAACACTACCTGTCAAAAGTCTTGTCATCGATTTGTCGAGAGCAAAAATTAATAACTTGACTTCTAGTTGATCATTTGGAGGAGTGTCAGAAGGTAGATTTTTTAGATGAATCATCTGTTGAACTGCATCCCAATCATCACAAATACTGCAGAAGACCAATTAGAGCCCACATGGACACAAAATTCACATAGAAATCAGTCAAGTTTGGTGAAGGAAAAATCATGGTTTAGGGTTACATTCAGTAAGTTTTATGCAGTGGATGACCTTCCACCCGCAACCCATCAATAGGAAACAGTCATACACTCCCATTCACACACATACACTAGGGACAAATTTAGCTTACCCATTTCACCTCTACCGCATGTCTTTGGACTGGTGGGGGAAACCGGAGCACCCGGCGGAAACCCACACGAACACGCGGAGAACATGCAAACTGAACTGCCAACTGACCCAGCAGAGGAGGGCCGGAGTAGGACTCCTTTTCAGCCCTGGAGTTTCAAGCATTAGACCGGCCCACCTCAGTTCACGACTGACTATATTAAAATAAGGTCATTTCCAATTCAGTTTCTAATTACACTATCACGTCTCTTTCAAGAAAACAGCTGCTTTAGAACTTCAAATGTTCAACAACCTCACAGTTTTATATGTCTTAACAATAAAAATGAAAAAAAAAAAATTCTTAGGTGAGGATCGAACTCGGATCGAAGACGTCTTAACGCAACGTGCTGACCACAGGACCACAATGGCACTGTTATATATATATATATATATATATATATATATATATATATATATATATATATATATATATATATATATATATATATACTGTATATATTCATTTATTTATATTAAAGTTCAATTTCCATATTTGGTTTCAATAACCAGATGCATTCAGGCCAAATCCACACGTACATGGGATATTTTTATAAAGAGTTTTCCCTACTTTCGTTTAATTTAAAACATCTCTTTAAACACGAAGACTCAAAAACACATAAGAGCGACCCGAACCAACAGGCGGTGAGAATGACACTTTTATGCTGGATTCACATCATTTAAGTATTTTTAAGTATTAAAGGAGACCTATTATGCCCCTTTGTACAATAAGCAAATTAAGTCTTTGATGTCCCTAGAGTGTGTATGTGAAGTATCAGCTCAAAATACCACACAAATAACGTTTTATAGCTCTTTAAAACTGCCCCTTTTAGACTTTGATACTAGTTGTACAATTTTTGGTGACTGTCACTTTAAATTCAAATGAGATTGTGCCCTTTTTTGAAAGAGGGCAAAGCTACTAATGCCTGTGTGTCAGCATAGTGGCAGATTCAAAAACAAGACTAATGTTCTATGCTAATGAGGGAGAGATTGTCACTAATGGGCGGGGCTTTCCCCCTCTGATGACACAAACAATGGGAAAATGTCAATAAAAGTGTTTCTACAGAATTATTAAAAAAATAATACACTTTTACCATGGTTATATTCACAGACTGTTGCCCCACAACTGTGATTAAACCCCTTATAAAAGTGATTTTTGCAAATTAGGTCCTCTTTAATGTAATATATCTTAAACATAATTAGATTTATCACCCATTAAAAAATGGTGAAACAGTTTAAATTCTCATCTAAGACTGCCTGTAATAAAATCAAAAAGCCAATCCTAAAACTCCTCTTTCTTGCATGTGTGTTTGTACAGGGCAACAGTGTAGAGATGTCCATGTGGCTTCCCAAAAAGACTCATCTTCTGGGCTGGTCTGAAAGTCTGAAGAGAAGCGGCTCCGAACTCCCTGCTGACTTTGACCAGCGGCTCTTGGCCCTCAGGAGCAAGTGGGATCAACTCCAGGTTAGTTTGTCCGGCTGTCCACACAAAAACATGATGCTTGTTTTTACTTAACACTTAAGAGTCCTGCTTGGGAAGTGGCTGTTAAAAACACAGAGCATCACATCAGTGTGGTTTGCTTTATGAAGGAAAGTGTGTGGTGTTGGATGAATGTCACTACCTGAGCCTGATCTCTCCTTCATCCACAACACCCTGCAGAACACAACCGGGAGGTGAGAATACTAGAAAAAGTTTAAAAACCACTGCGTAAATGTGTCTTTGTTTTGAAAACTCATTGATGAATGTCAAAGGTAGACTGTTTTACAAAGGCGTTTTAGGTTGAACTACAATCCGGATTTCTTTTTGCTTTGTCTTTTCAGCGTTACTGTTTCTATTTTTAAGCTGTTTGCTCATATGAATGTTTTTTTTTCACATATATACAATTTCAGTTCATATATATATATATATACTTTTGTAACAGAATCGATTATATTGTTAATTACTTATTTATATATATTTGAAGTCAGAATGTTTAGTCCCCTGTTTATTTTTTCCCCAATTTCTGTTTATCGAAGAGAAGTTTTTTTAAAAGCACATTTCTAAACATAACAGTTTTAATAACTCATCTCTAATAACTGATTTATTTTATCTTTCCCATAATTACAGTAATTAATATTTTACTAGACACTTCTATACAGCTTAAAGTGACATTTAAAGGCTTAACTAGGTTAATTAGGTTAACTAGGCAGGTTAGGATAATTAGGCAAGTTATTGTATAATGATGGTTTGTTCCATATAGACTAAAGGGGCTAATAATTTTGACCTCAAAAATGGTTTTTGAAAAATTAAAAACTTTTATTATTATAGCAAAAATAAAACAAATAAGACTTTCTCCAGAAGAAAAAAATATTATCAGATGTACTGTGAAAATTTCCTTGCTCTGTTAAACATCATTTGGGAAATATTAAAAAAAAAATCCAAAGGGGGACTAATAATACTGATTTTGATTTTGTGTGTGTGTGTGTGTGTGTGTGTGTGTGTGTGTGTGTGTGTGTGTGTATGTATATATATATATATATATATATATATATATATATATATATATATATATATATATATATATATATATATATATATATATATATATATATATAAGATAGAAATAAATAGCAGCACAACTGTTTTAGGAGTAACAAATTCATAAATAATAATAATTCAATAAAGAATCCTGGGGGAAAAAATAACTGTTTTCAAACAAACAAACAAATAAATAAATAGTAGC
Source organism: Danio rerio (assembly GCF_052040795.2). Classification (NCBI taxonomy): domain Eukaryota; kingdom Metazoa; phylum Chordata; class Actinopteri; order Cypriniformes; family Danionidae; genus Danio; species Danio rerio. The sequence continues at coordinate 10,327,144 of NC_141037.1, forward strand.
ACAGTTGTTTTTTAAATAATAAATTCAATCAAATAAATTCAATAAAGGATCTTAAGAAAACAACACATCACTGTTTTCATATAAATAGCAGCACAACTGCTTTCAAAGTAATAATAAGAAAATATGTAACATCAGATCTGTTTTTAACTTTTTTAAAAATAAATTATTCTCTTTTTATTTAATCAAGGATGCTATAATTGATCAAAATTGACACAAAATGTATTTATGACTTTACAAAATAAAGATCCTGACAAAAATGCATCACTGTTTCCATATGAACTAATAAATCCATCTAAATACATTTTAGATGAATAATAATAAAATATGTAATGAAATCAGTATATTTTTGTAAATACATTAATGCTTCTGTTCAGCAGCTATGCATTAAATTGATCAGTAATTAACTTTATAAAGTAACAATGATTTTTATTTCAAATAATGATCTTTTGGCCTTTCAGTTTATAAAAGAATCCCAAAACATCAGTGTCCTCTCAAAAATGTAGCTTACAAACTAGTTTCAATTAAATTAACTAAATTAATCATTTTTTTCAGCAAGAATGCTGTAAATAGTAAAAAATGACACTTAGAACATTTTGAATTTCAAAAATGTTACTTTGGAGAGCAGAAGAGACTTTATATATGCATGAACCCAAGATTCTCACAGAAATAGGTCAAGTTTGGTGAAGGAAAAAATCATGGTTTGGGTTTACATTCAGTATGGGGGTGTGCGAAAGATCTGCAGAGTGGATGGCAACATCATCAGCCTGAGGTATCAAGACATTTGTGCTGCCCATTACATTACAAACCACAGGAGAGGGCAAATTCTTTAGCAGGGTAGAGCTCCTTCTCATACTTCAGCCTCCACATCAAAATTTCTGAAAGCAAAAGAGGTCAAGGTGCACCAGGGTTGGCCAGCCCAGTCACCAAATATAAACATTATTGAGCATGTCTGGGGTAAGATGAAGGAGGAGGCATTGAAGATGAATCCAAAGAATCTTGATGAACTCTGGGAGTCCTGCAAGAATGCTTTCTTTGCCATTCCAGATGACTTTATTAATAAGTTATTTGAGTCATTGCAGAGATGTATGGGTGCAGTCCTCCAAGTTCATGGAGTCATCCACAATATTCATTCTTTTTCCACTGCCGCATGCCTTTATATTCTATACTGTACATTATTTTTGTTAAGTGACAAGACTTTTGTCTAAGTAAAGTCAGACCTTACTGTCTTAATAAAATAATTTAAAATCAAGGCATGATCATATTTTATTTTGCTAAAATAAGTGTAATCTAGAGGCTTTTGCCAGGACTTTTGTCAGGTAGTGTATATATACGTATTTTATAGTTATTCTGATAAAACTCAAGAACCAGTTTAGACCAGCTACTCATCGTACATTTATGCTGTATAATTTTCCAGCAGGATAATCACCATTTCTTCCTTATATAAAGAAGTTCCTCAGCTCTCCACAGTGATATGACGCTAAATAATTTATCGCCGCTAATAAAGAGTAAACACACTCACACATGTGAATATGCATCTGCAACGCTCTTCAACATTAGCATAACAGCCTTTGATCTGAAACATGAATTTTTTGGTAGACTTTCAAAGTGTCAAACAACTCACATCTTGGCTTCCCGGTCGCAATCAAGCATTAATTAGAAATATCCATAGCAGGAATATTCTCCGCTGCTTGGCCACGGCAAACTTTAGTGAGTGGCGTGAGTGTGTGTGTGTGTGTGTTGAGTGGCGTCTGGTTAGGGCGCGTGCGACAGGAATAAAGCGGCAGCGGTGCGGAGAGTTCAATCCCTGCACCGCATTGCATTACGCCGTCTCTATTGCATATTAAACAAGCCTATCAAGTCAGCCATTGGCATCTGCTGTGCTGACACAAATTGTGAATTAAATGAAATTGATGTCCCCTGTCGTATATATTTATGAAGACAGACCATTCTCTGAAGTATTCTGCTTATGAAGAATTTATGATTGCAAACTGTTCCAGAGCAAAATAAAGTGGCAATAAATTCCTGTTTTTTTTCTTCAGTTTTTTTTTTTTTTGCTTGCATTGTGACCCTCCAAGGGCATCGACTTCACCTCCCACTGAGACATTTGTTACTCAGAGAAAACAATGGCTGGATCTGGATTGCATTGATGCCCATCAAATCATCTGTATTCAGATGAGTGGAGAGGACAGAGAAATAAAAGGAGAGAGAGATTCAGCTCTCTGACTGTGAAACAATAGCTTATTTGGTCTTGGTTGAAGTAAACGTGCTTGTTGAACACTTTTGCAGGGTTTTTATGGCTGTGTGACCTGCAGAATTTAACTAAACAAAAAAAGTGAAATATTTTAAACAGCATTCAAAAAAAGACTTTTGCTGTTTGTTCAAAATGAGTTGATAAAACTCAATTTTTGGTGTTTTTGAGGACAACTTAATTGTTTTATGTTCAATCCACTTAAATTTGTAAAAACTGATTAAGTTAAAGAGCCCCTGTTTTGCATTATAAAAGGTCATATTTTGGTTTTGGAGGTCTCCTACGACAGGCTGATTTGCATGCATACCTGTCAACTTTGGGACGTAAAAATAAGGGATATGCACACTACAATAAGTGATCCCCCCCGCTAAAAAAATCCCTAAACTACTAAATCTGTTTATTTGGAGCTGTTTCATTGTAAATCAACAGTTAAACGGTATGTTTTATTATTATTAATATTATTTACAACAGAAAAAAATACATAGTTTACATTAGCAGCAAATAAATTAGCAAACAGTTTAGCTTATAAAAAAAGAATAGCTATCATAAAGAAATAGAATCAAATTATCAAATCTCATGAACCTTTTCTTCACTGTATACACACTTTGATTAAAGAGCAGCTAATGAATCTTATTTATTTGGATTTTTCATTTGATTACATTAAATAACAGAGGTGTCACTTTAAAAATGCACACATCTAACGTTAAAATGAAAGCGTTTGATTGCTTTCCTAACTTTTTATTAAAACGCTTCAGGTAGGCAATGGTCAAACAGGAACAAGCAGTACAATATGAATAGAATTAGTACGGACTCCACAGCCTACCTTAGTATTGTTGCTGACCATGTCCATGCCTTTATGACCACAGTGTAGCCATCTTCTGAAAATAGAAAAAAACAAAACACAAAACAGAACTCAATCCAATAGATCACCTTTGGGATGTGGGGGAACGAGGGATTTGCATCATGGATGTGCAGCCGACAAATCTGCAGCAACTGCATGATGCTATCATCTCAATATGGACCAAAATCTCTGAGAAATATTTCCAGTAGCTTGTTCAATCTATGTCACGAAGGATTAAGACCTGAAGGCAAAATGGGGGTCCGACCCAGTACTAGTAAGGTGTACCTAATAAAGTGGCTGGTGAGTGTATGGTAAAAACAGTACTAGTTTATTAAATACTATTACAAGCTTTAAAAAGCTATTATTCTATTGAAATGTATTTAAAAATATCATCTATTATTTTTATTGCATCATTCTAAATGTTTATTTGCTGCTGAAGATTTTTTTTAAAGATTTTGTTGAAACATCTGCACCCTTTTTTTTTTTTTTTGGTAACAATTATCCAATTAAGTCCATCATTAAATTTATCATAATTTTTAATCATCATTTTAATCATCCTTGCTGAAAGAAAAGGAAAAAAGATAAAGATAAACATCTCTGTATTTGTTACAACAGTTAAAACAATAATATCTGAGATCAGCCAAAAGCAAAAAGTACAGCAAGAGTTACTAGGTGATTTTTAGCGCTCCATGAGCACTGATGTCTCATAAAATCACCATGAGTTTGGCTTTTGCCTCAGTTAGCCCTGCAGAAAAGCCTCAACATTTGTTTTCGGCCAGAAGAGCCCATTTTCACATAAAAGCTAAAATGTCCCTTGCCACTGAGTCGGCCAGTCAATGTTTTCCGCTCTTTCCACTGCGAACACAGATGTGTTAATAAAGGCCAAAACCCAGAGAGCTTAATTGATGCCGCATGCTGAAATCGCCACTTCATTGCTGCGTCATAATCACATCTGTTTCCATTCCGGCGTCCAGACACATAAAGGAAGGACAATTACAGCAGCCACTGTGTGTATTAATTGGATAATGGTGTGTATTGTGCTTGCAATTGCCATCTCAGTATACAAGGTTCAACCTGTCTCGAAAAAAAGTGTGATTGCCAGGCAGGTGGGAAAACACACAAACAAACACACACACACACACACACACACACACACACACACACACACACACACACACACACACACACACACACACACACAGACAGACAAACTGCAGCTCAGCATGGTTTTCGCATCTCTCGCTGTCATTCGGGGGAAAATTGTTCAGCGGAGCCCATTTCTGAAATCATTGGTGTGTTTTTTGTGCGGCTGATTGTTTGCTATTCAACAGACATTTGAATGTTGCTCTGAAATGCCACTTTGTGTGATGAGATTTTAACCCCTTCAGGCTCATCAGGTGAAACAGCCTGTTATCAGACACTTGAGGAGCTCCGCACTCATGTGGACCAACGCCATGTCTTGCTTCTTAATTAAATGCTAGCAATAGGAGCTCGGCAGAATTTTTAAAGTTTATATGAACTATTTTATTGGAATAATTAATTATTTTCTATTCAAATCTATTGAAATAATCCATTGTATAGTATTCTATTGAAATAATCAATTATGTACTATTCTATTCTATTGAAATAATCTATTCTATTCTGTCGATATATTATATTCTAATACATCCTATTTGTTATATTGATATTTTCTATTTAATTCTATTTTATTCCAATACATTCTATTCTATTAATGTATTCTATTCTAATACATTCTATTATAGTGATATATTCTGTTCAATTCTATTGGTATATTCTATTCTATTCTATCTATTGTATTCTATTATATTAAAATAACCTATTAGATTATATTGTATTCTATTATATCCTTTTAAAATAATCTTTTTTATTCTACTCTATAGATATATTCTATTTTTTAATTAAAACACACTTTAATCTATTATATTAATATATTCTATTATATTTTAATATAATCTATTCTGTTCTATTGTAATATTCTATTCTATTTAAATGAATTGAAATAATCAATTCTATACTATTCGATTAAAAAATCTGTTCTATTCTATTAATATATTCTTTTCTGTATTATTCTATTCTAATACATCCTATTCTAATATATTGATATATTCTATGTATTTTATTCTATCTTAAGATATAAGTTATAGTAAATTGAAATTGAAACTGTGTCAGTTCAGTTTTCAGAGATGTTATTGAAACAATCCATTCTATTTTATTCTTTTGTATTTTATTGGACAAATCCATTCTATTCTGTTCTATTCTATTCTATTCTATTGAAATAATTAATTCTATTCTATTGAAATGATCAATTCTATTCTCTTAATTTCTATTCTAGTGAAATAATCCATTCTAATTATTTATCTTTTATTTTATTTTATTTTATTGGACTAATCTAATCTATTCTATTCATTTGACTATCTATTTAATATATTCTATTCTATTCTATTCTATTAAAATAATCATTCTATTCTATTCAAATCTATTGAAATAATCGATTCTATAGTATTTTATTGAAAAAATCTATTCTATTTTATTGAAATAATCTGTTCTATTATATTATTATATTCTATTATATTCTATTCTAATACATCCCATTCTATTATATTGATATATTCTATTTAATTTTATATTATTCCAATACATTTGATTCTATTGATATATTATATTCTAATTCATTTTTTTATATCATATTCTATTATAATAATATATTTTATTATATTTTAATACAATACATTCTGTTCTGGTGGTAATTTCCATTCTATTGCTATGTTCTGTTATGTTCTATTTTTTTCTTTTGATATGAATTTTGACTGAATAAATTGTATTTTGTTTACTACTTCATTAATGCTTTAAAATGAAGTAATTAAAAAAATATATTATTCACTAATGTTTAATTCGATGCATGTTTTTCTATTATTTTTATGTATACATATTTTGTAAATATTACATTTTATTCATTTTCTCTTTATTATTTTATTTTATTTTTTTTAGTAAAGTTTGTTTTAGTAAAGCTTTTTTGGATTATTATTATCATAGTAATACCATGCATTTTTCGCATCATTTTCACCAAAGTGTTTTTTTCACCATAGTTGTAGTAGCTATTGCCTTAAACCACATTAAATTGGCCTATCCTACCATGTTTGTTTCTTGTATGTGTTTATAGACACTCATGTAATGGACTGGATCTCTGTTTGTGTGTGATCAGAAAACGCTGTCGGAGCACATGGTGCCCAGTGTGGTCCAGCAGAGCCAGCGTGAGCTTCTGTCTCCAGACACCAGCAGGATGGTGACGCAGCTGGAGAGCCGCATAAAGGAGTTAAAGAGCTGGCTGAGAGAAACCGAGCTCTTCATCTTCAATCTCAATCTCAGACCAGACAGCGCTCAACAATGTGAGAGCAGCGCGCAGGACACAACAGAAGAGCCGCAACACGAGCCACAGACCAGCAAACAACTGCAGCACTTCAAGGTCAGTGTCTGTCCAGAGTACATTAGAACTTATAGCGGTCAGTGCATTTTTACAGGCAACAATCTTTTCATATCAACACTTTTAGGACAGTAGTCTACCAATTTTATTTAAATTGCAGTAATCAAATGAAGTTAATAATAATAAAATTAAATAAATATTAATAATAGCAATACTACTACTACTACTACCACCTCTACTACTACTACTAATAATAATAACCAATAATAATAATAATAATAATAATAATAATAATAATAATATTATTAGTATTAGTAGTAGTAGTATTGTTGTTGTTGTTGTTATTATTATTATTATTATTATTATTATTATTATTATTATTATTATTTATTATGTCCAATTATATATGTAATATTTTTTGTTACATATATAATGCAATAATACTGTAACGGGGAGACTGACACGGAGGGATCCATTTTGCAGTATTTATTAAGTCACACTTAAACATCAACAACTCGCACGGCTGTGCGGACATACAACATACACATCAACGGAGATTAGCAGATAACAGATGCAGAGTGATTACCAGGCTTGTGTCAAAGGCAGGCAGCGTGATTCAGAGTCCGTGTAACAGGCTTTGGTCAGGGGCAGGCAGCGAGAATCAGAGTCCGAGGAAACAGGCTTAGGTCGAGGGCAGGCAGAAGACAGAGCAGAGTCGTGAAACGGGCTGAAGTGGTAAACGGGAGATCAGGCAGGATAGAACGCTCAGAAATGCTGGCCGGGGCTAAACAAGACTTCGCACTGAAGTGTGTGTGTGAGCTGCTTATATGTGGTACGTGGGTCATTAGTGGAATGGAGAACAGGTGTGCTGGGATCAGGGGGAAATGGATGACGTAATGGTTAGAAGTCCGGAGATGGTGACCTCTGCTGGTCAGCGAGGGGAATGACTGGGACCGAGTCGGTGACAAATACAATAGTTATACAGTATTACGTATATAATTGGATATCATAATAGTGATAATTAGGGGTGTGACGAGACGCTTACTCCACAAGACAACAAGAGATGAAAGATTGGGTTCACGAGAACGAGACGAGAATAAACGGTTAAGTCACACACACCCACCCAGGTAAACGAGGAACTCTGAAGCCGCCCTAGGTATTTGATTTGTGGTTCAAATCAAATCGTTCCTCCAATCTTTAGTGCTCTAAATTCATCCTTACGCTTCATTATAACATCACAACTCACAAGACAACTTTTGTCCTCGGCGAGAAATCTCGTCTTAATTTAGTCCCGAGATCTCATCACATCCCTAGCAATAATAATAACATTTGAAATCTGCATCGGAATAAAGCAAAATTTATTGGTATGTGGATGTTTACACTCATAAATTTAAGTTATCAATACTAGTAACAATAATAGTAACAACAATATATAATGATAAATCAATCAATCAATCAATCAATAAATAAATAAATAAATAAATAAATAAATAAATAAATATTTGTAGTATAAGTATTATTAATATTCTTATAATGGACCATTATTATTATTATTATTATTATTATTTTTATTATTATTATTATTATTACAATTATTATCATTCACCCAGCTTATTTAATCTGTATTAAGCTTAATTTGTTGGTATATATTTATTTATTTAATTTCACAGTCATTTTACACTACTACCAATAATAGTAACAACAATATATAATGATAAATAAATAAATACATATTTGTAGTATTATTAGAATTATTAGTCTTATAAAAGACCATTATTGTTATTATTATTTATTTATTCATTATTATTATTATTATATCCAATTATATATATATATATATATATATATATATATATATATATATATATATATATATATATATATATATATATATATATATATATATATAGCTATACAGTATATAACTAGATACAAATATTATTATTATTATTATTATTATTATTATTATTATTATTATTATTATTATAATTATTGTAGCATTCACCCAGCTTATTTGATCTGCATTAAGCTTAATTTGTTGGTATTTATTTATTTATTTATTTATTTATTTTTAGTCATAATTTGAGATTACTTTCTCCCAGCTTAGTTTAGCATATTTGGGGTTTTCTAAATCCCCTCCACATAACCTTATGCTGTAATTGCATGAAAAAAATGATTATTGTTCATTAGAATGAGCCAGTGAAATACTTCTGTTTGTCAACTGTTTCTTATCATTAACTACTGTAGCATAATACCAGCACTCCTGCAGTCACTCATAAGCCAGCATTACCAGTGCTAACAAGTTCACTGACATTTGCTTTGTCAGAGTAGCTTTCAGAAAAGCATAAAACATTCTGAAACACGAGTACATGATGGCAGGCTTCGTGTCAGCTCTTCTAAATGTTTAGCATGTACACAGAAATGAACTTGCTCAGTCAAACTGCACAGACATTCTCTAAAAATAACCTGCTTCACTTGAGCCTTGCTCCTTTAATAAATACAGGGCCAAAAGCACACATCAAACCCCCTGACGGAAAATCGATTCGAAATAATTATTTGAGTTAAAATCCTGCGTAACGGCTCGGAGTATTAATCAGGCCGTGTCAAAACACAGGTAGCGGAGCTGATGACATCCACCTGCTTTAAATATACACACAGTTCAGTGACGGATCACACGACTCAGCTAAAAACTCTCAACTTATTGATTTCTCTGAGACATATAATAAACAAAATGATTGGAAATATAGGTAAGCGTTGATGTAAACAACTCTCTACAATGGAGTGATTAAATGATGTCTTTTGTTTGCCAGTGGCTAATGAACTATTAAAATAAGTTTCGGCAGATGTATTGTCACTCATCTGACCTTGAAGAGACTGAGATTTTGAGAGTTTTGGACTTGGTCTTAGAGGAGCTGCCTGAGGACTTTGAAAATATGGCCGTAGAGGGAACACACTTTGCTTGATTTCCTTGGACCTCAGCCAGGATAAAATTAAAACTACTCACTGTGTTGGTCAGACAGATAAAAGTCATATATTTTACACAAGGATGGCTCAACAGTAAGTGAACAATTGAGTGATTTTCATTTAGGGGTGAAATAACCCTTTAAGGAGCTGTATAATTAAACATTGTAAAATCGTATTTTGTTGAGCATAGGTTTTGGGTTTAGGGTTTTTAGTTGTGGTTAGGGTTAGGGTTTAACGTCTTTAGTGGTGGTTAGGGTTAGGTTTTTTAGTTGTGCTTAGGGTGAGAGTTTAGTTTTTTTTTTGTGCTTAGGATTAGGGTTTAGGGTTTTTAGTTGTGCTTCAGATTAGGGTTTGGGTTTTTTAGTTGTGCTTAGGGCTTTGGTTTAGGGTTTTAGTAATGGTTATGGTTTGGGTTTCAATGTTTTTGGTTGTGGTTAGTGTTTGGTTTTTTAGGTGTGGTTGTGATTAGGGTTTAGGGTTTTTAGGTGTGGTTGTGATTGGTGTTTAGGGTTTTTTGGTGTGGTTGTGGTTAGTGTTTGGGTTTTTAGGTGTGGTTGTGGTTAGTGTTTGGGTTTTTAGGTCTGGTTGGGATTAGGGTTTAGGGTTTTTAGGTGTAGTTGTGATTAGGGTTTAGGGTTTTTAGGTGTGGTTGTGGTTAGTGTTTGGGTTTTTAGGTGTGGTTGTGGTTAGTGTTTGGGTTTTTAGGTGTGGTTGTGGTTAGTGTTTGGGTTTTTAGGTGTGTTTGGGATTAGGGTTTAGGGTTTTTAGGTGTGGTTGTGATTAGGGTTTAGGGTTTTTAGGTGTGGTTGGGATTAGGGTTTAGGGTTTTTAGGTGTAGTTGTGATTAGGGTTTAGGGTTTTTAGGTGTGGTTGTGGTTAGTGTTTGGGTTTTTAGGTGTGGTTGTGATTAGGGTTTAGGGTTTTTAGGTGTGGTTGTGATTGGTGTTTAGGGTTTTTTGGTGTGGTTGTGGTTAGTGTTTGGGTTTTTAGGTGTGGTTGTGGTTAGTGTTTGGGTTTTTAGGTGTGGTTGTGGTTAGGGTTTAGGGTTTTTAGGTGTAGTTGTGATTAGGGTTTAGGGTTTTTAGGTGTGGTTGTGATTAGGGTTTAGGGTTTTTAGGTGTGGTTGTGGTTAGTGTTTGGGTTTTTAGGTGTGGTTGTGGTTAGTGTTTGGGTTTTTAGGTGTGGTTGTGGTTAGTGTTTGGGTTTTTAGGTGTGTTTGGGATTAGGGTTTAGGGTTTTTAGGTGTGGTTGTGATTAGGGTTTAGGGTTTTTAGGTGTGGTTGGGATTAGGGTTTAGGGTTTTTAGGTGTAGTTGTGATTAGGGTTTAGGGTTTTTAGGTGTGGTTGTGGTTAGTGTTTGGGTTTTTAGGTGTGGTTGTGATTAGGGTTTAGGGTTTTTAGGTGTGGTTGTGATTAGGGTTTAGGGTTTTTAGGTGTGGTTGTGGTTAGTGTTTGGGTTTTTAGGTGTGGTTGTGATTAGGGTTTAGGGTTTTTAGGTGTAGTTGTGATTAGGGTTTAGGGTTTTTAGGTGTGGTTGTGGTTAGTGTTTGGGTTTTTAGGTGTGGTTGTGGTTAGTGTTTGGGTTTTTAGGTGTAGTTGTGATTAGGGTTTAGGGTTTTTAGGTGTAGTTGTGATTAGGGTTTAGGGTTTTTAGGTGTGGTTGTGGTTAGTGTTTGGGTTTTTAGGTGTGGTTGTGGTTAGTGTTTGGGTTTTTAGGTGTGGTTGTGATTAGTGTTTGGGTTTTTAGGTGTGGTTGTGGTTAGTGTTTGGGTTTTTAGGTGTGGTTGTGGTTAGTGTTTGGGTTTTTAGGTGTGGTTGTGGTTAGTGTTTGGGTTTTTAGGTGTGGTTGTGGTTAGTGTTTGGGTTTTTAGGTGTGGTTGTGGTTAGTGTTTGGGTTTTTAGGTGTGGTTGTGGTTAGTGTTTGGGTTTTTAGGTGTGGTTGTGGTTAGTGTTTGGGTTTTTAGGTGTGGTTGTGGTTAGTGTTTGGGTTTTTAGGTGTGGTTGTGGTTAGTGTTTGGGTTTTTAGGTGTGGTTGTGGTTAGTGTTTGGGTTTTTAGGTGTGGTTGTGGTTAGTGTTTGGGTTTTTAGGTGTGGTTGTGGTTAGTGTTTGGGTTTTTAGGTGTGGTTGTGGTTAGTGTTTGGGTTTTTAGGTGTGGTTGTGGTTAGTGTTTGGGTTTTTAGGTGTGGTTGGGATTAGGGTTTAGGGTTTTTTGGTGTGGTTGTGGTTAGTGTTTGGGTTTTTAGGTGTGGTTGTGGTTAGGGTTTAGGGTTTTTAGGTGTGGTTGTGGTTAGGGTTTAGGGTTTTTAGGTGTGGTTGTGATTAGGGTTTAGGGTTTTTAGGTGTGGTTGGGAATAGGGTTTAGGGTTTTTAGGTGTGGTTGTGGTTAGTGTTTGGGTTTTTAGGTGTGGTAGGGATTAGGGTTTAGCGTTTTTAGGTGTGGTTGGGAATAGGGTTTAGGGTTTTTAGGTGTGGTTGTGGTTAGTGTTTGGGTTTTTAGGTGTGGTTGTGATTAGGGTTTAGGGTTTTTAGGTGTGGTTGTGATTAGGGTTTAGGGTTTTTAGGTGTGGTTGTGGTTAGTGTTTGGGTTTTTAGGTGTGGTTGTGGTTAGTGTTTGGGTTTTAGGTGTGGTTGTGATTAGGGTTTAGGGTTTTTAGGTGTGGTTGTGGTTAGTGTTTGGGTTTTTAGGTGTGGTTGGGATTAGGGTTTAGGGTTTTTAGGTGTGGTTGTGATAAGGATTTATGTTTTTTAGTTGTAGTTAGAGTTGCAGTTTAGGGTTTAAGGTTGGGTTTAGGATTGTTACTTGTGGTTAGGGTTTAGAGTTTTTAGGCGTGACTAGGGTTAGGGTTTAGGGTTTTAAACTTGCTGTTATGGTTTAGGTTAGTTTTAGTTAGGGTTAGGGTTTTTGGTTGCGATTGGGGTTTAGGGTTTTTTTGGGTGTGGCTAGCTGTGGCTAGTGGTTAGGATCTAGGGTTTTTAGTTGTGGTTAAGGTTTGAGTTTATTAGGTGTGGCTTGGGTTAGGGTTTAGGGTTTTGTGGTGGTTAGGGTTTAGTGTTTGTAGCTTTAGTTAGGGTTTTGGGTGTTTAGTAGTGATTATGGTTTAGGGTTTGTAGTTGTGGTTAGGGTCTTGTTTTTTTTTGGGTGGTTAGGGTTTAGGGTTTGTAGCTGTAGTTAGGGTTTTGGGTTTTTAGTAGTGATTAGGGTTTGTAGTTGGGGTTAGCGTTAGGAATCAGGGCTTTTAGGTATGGTTAGAGTTTAGAGTTTTTAGTTCTGGTTAGAGTTTGTGTTTAGAGTTTTTAGCTGTAGTTAGGATAGGGTTTAGGGTTTTTAGGTGTGGTTGTGGTTAGTGTTTGGGTTTTTAGGTGTGGTTGTGGTTAGTGTTTGGGTTTTTAGGTGTAGTTGTGATTAGGGTTTAGGGTTTTTAGGTGTAGTTGTGATTAGGGTTTAGGGTTTTTAGGTGTGGTTGTGGTTAGTGTTTGGGTTTTTAGGTGTGGTTGTGGTTAGTGTTTGGGTTTTTAGGTGTGGTTGTGATTAGGGTTTAGGGTTTTTAGGTGTGGTTGTGGTTAGTGTTTGGGTTTTTAGGTGTGGTTGTGGTTAGTGTTTGGGTTTTTGGGTGTGGTTGTGGTTAGTGTTTGGGTTTTTAGGTGTGGTTGTGGTTAGTGTTTGGGTTTTTAGGTGTGGTTGTGGTTAGTGTTTGGGTTTTTAGGTGTGGTTGTGGTTAGTGTTTGGGTTTTTAGGTGTGGTTGTGGTTAGTGTTTGGGTTTTTAGGTGTGGTTGTGGTTAGTGTTTGGGTTTTTAGGTGTGGTTGTGGTTAGTGTTTGGGTTTTTAGGTGTGGTTGTGGTTAGTGTTTGGGTTTTTAGGTGTGGTTGGGATTAGGGTTTAGGGTTTTTTGGTGTGGTTGTGGTTAGTGTTTTGGTTTTTAGGTGTGGTCTTGGTTAGGGTTTAGGGTTTTTAGGTGTGGTTGTGATTAGGGTTTAGGGTTTTTAGGTGTGGTTGGGAATAGGGTTTAGGGTTTTTAGGTGTGGTTGTGGTTAGTGTTTGGGTTTTTAGGTGTGGTAGGGATTAGGGTTTAGCGTTTTTAGGTGTGGTTGGGAATAGGGTTTAGGGTTTTTAGGTGTGGTTGTGGTTAGTGTTTGGGTTTTTAGGTGTGGTTGTGATTAGGGTTTAGGGTTTTTAGGTGTGGTTGTGATTAGGGTTTAGGGTTTTTAGGTGTGGTTGTGGTTAGTGTTTGGGTTTTTAGGTGTGGTTGTGGTTAGTGTTTGGGTTTTAGGTGTGGTTGTGATTAGGGTTTAGGGTTTTTAGGTGTGGTTGTGGTTAGTGTTTGGGTTTTTAGGTGTGGTTGGGATTAGGGTTTAGGGTTTTTAGGTGTGGTTGTGATAAGGATTTATGTTTTTTAGTTGTAGTTAGAGTTGCAGTTTAGGGTTTAAGGTTGGGTTTAGAATTGTTACTTGTGGTTAGGGTTTAGAGTTTTTAGGCGTGACTAGGGTTAGGGTTTAGGGTTTTAAACTTGCGGTTATGGTTTAGGTTAGTTTTAGTTAGGGTTAGGGTTTTTGGTTGCGATTGGGGTTTAGGTTTTTTTTGGGTGTGGCTAGCTGTGGCTAGTGGTTAGGATCTAGGGTTTTTAGTTGTGGTTAAGGTTTGAGTTTATTAGGTGTGGCTTGGGTTAGGGTTTAGGGTTTTGTGGTGGTTAGGGTTTAGTGTTTGTAGCTTTAGTTAGGGTTTTGGGTGTTTAGTAGTGATTATGGTTTAGGGTTTGTAGTTGTGGTTAGGGTCTTGTTTTTTTTTGGGTGGTTAGGGTTTAGGGTTTGTAGCTGTAGTTAGGGTTTTGGGTTTTTAGTAGTGATTAGGGTTTGTAGTTGGGGTTAGCGTTAGGAATCAGGGCTTTTAGGTATGGTTAGAGTTTAGAGTTTTTAGTTCTGGTTAGAGTTTGTGTTTAGAGTTTTTAGCTGTAGTTAGGATAGGGTTTAGGGTTTTTAGTCGTGAGGACTAATGCAATTTTGCACTTGCATGTTATTTGTCCGTTCTTATACAGTAGATGTCTATCATTTATAACCCAGCAAAAGTGAGAGCCTCAGAAACCCAGCTTTTAATGATCTGGATGAGTCCATCTCAGATTACTGCAGTTTAATTGAACAGTTTAAGACTTTGTCTGTGTAAGTCAGAATCAGATGTCTCGGTAATTCCTCACAGCTGAAGTCTGTCTGTTCAGAGCACATCCCGATGCCAAAAAAAGAGGCTGAAATATGTGTAAAAGGAGAGATAGAGAGACACATCGTTATGAGTAACAGGTATGGTCACCCTTTAAAATGTCATCATAAAAATGTCCATCTTCCACTGAATAAAAAGCATTAAGTTCTTTACTTGCTGGGGGGGAGAGGAGTCGTCTAAAATTAGACTCTATTGTATCTTAACCTTCACTGGTCAGACGGTTCAGAGTAGTTGGCTGCCAATTTCACTTCTTTCATTAATAACTGTCTTGGCTTTAATAGTGTGCCTTCATGATATTAAAACCCCAGGGTTGGACATCCGCTGTCAGCGAGAGGAGAGATGACGGCAACAGCATGCCAACTTCACTCATTAGTTAACAATCGCTTTACTCGTGCAAGCCACTGTATCGGAAGCTGGAAACCTGCTGATATCTTATCTCTTTAAATAATACATCTGTTTAAAACCTAGTGAGGGTGCTAACTAGACAGCATTTCCAGGTTTACCTTCATTATCAGGCACAATAGGAAGCTGATGATTTCTTGTTAGGTATCTTGTGGATACACTGCTGTATAAACAAGATAAAATGTAGAATATCAAAATTATCATAATACTATTGTAGAATAAACTGTAAAATGTACATCTTTATGTACTACTGCTAATATTGTAAATAGTAATAATAAAATTGTTAGGTTTCACTTTATTGTAGGTGTCCATATATATATATATATATATATATATATATATATATATATATATATATATATATATATATATATATATATATATATATATATATATATATATATATATATATATATACAATGTATAAATTCATTTAAATAGTGAGAAATATTAATTAATTAGATGTACAGTACTTACTACACTCAAATATATATATATATATATATATATATATATATATATATATTTTTTTTTTTCAAACTACTTATTTAAAATGAGCTGAAACAACACAACTCTTGAGATTTCATTGGGACAACTTATTTTTTTTAATCCACATAAATTAGTTAAAAGTATTAAGTTAACTTAATCTATTTGTGTTGGGACAGCATGAATGAATTGTTGGAACCCTGCATTTTTTACAGTGTATATAGGGTTAGTTTTGGGGCTAGTTGCATGTGATTATGCATAATAAATTGTAATTAGTAAAGTAGGTACATGGAACATGTGTAGCAAAGACACCTTAAAATAAAGTGTTTTCAATTATTATTACATTTCTTTTGAATTATTTTTAAAAGAATGATCACACAATTGCCTCTGTTTCATCTTAACCATAAACCTCTTTTATGCAGTATATTGTTTGCCAAAAAAAGAAAAATATATATTATTTAACTAAAAGACAGGATGTATTTATGTTTTATGCACTCGTTTTATTACCAGAAAAAAAAACATTAAAATACATTAACATTAAATATAGAAAAAATTTCTGAAACATTCTAAAAAAAAAAAAAGCAACAGTTAAAATAGTGGTATTTTATTTTAAACAAATTGATTTTTTTTTTAAATAAATCCCATTAAATAGATATACTTTTGATTCTTAATTTATTTAAACAATTAAAATGTATACTGAAAAATTAGATATATATAACACTGATATTGGTAACGTTATAAGTTTCATAAATTGTGCTTTTCAAATATCAAAATGTAGTTTAACCATTAAAACAACATAGCTAAAATAAAATAATAATCAACAATAGCATCACCATGTTTGCAATTTTGATAATGTTATTTGCAATCAAATATATTTCGACATCTATACAGCTATATTTATATTATTTAATAAGGTTGTTTTAGATAATTTAATACATCCAAATGAACAAATGTAACAGAGATCTGTTGTATTTACACATTTATTGTTTTGATGCTTCAGTTTCTTTGCCTTGAATTACTTTTCTATGGGTTTTTCAGTTGCTAGTATTACATCATTAACTTAGCAACAGTGTCTCTGTGGTGAAAATCTGAGAAAAAATAAATAAATCCTCCCAAAAACAGCACATTTGAGGCATTATTCATGTCTGTATCACAAACTGAGTGGGATTTACAGTCACTGAGTATTGAGCCGCATGCAGTATCAGTAAAACTCAACATAGGAAATTCCACTAACAGCCATACCAAATCATCCTCTTTTCTTCTCTCATCTATTATTGTTTTTTTTCATTCGGAGCAGCGGTAAGGCAGCAGCCCTTTCAAAAACACCTCCAACTCCAAAATGCGTTCCTATTGGAGGAATTGTATATTACAGTATAAGTTTTGTATTAATTTCATAAAAAACACATTAACAAAAAAACCAACAAATGAACAGATCTGTTGTATTTCCATTCTTTTGAATAGACTGCTTTAATTCACACATCTATTGTTCTGATGCTTGAGAAATTATTTTTGCGTTTAATTACTCTGGGCTCTATTTTGACGGTCCATGCGCAAAGCGCAGGGCGCAAACGCATTCAGGGCTTGTCAGAATCCATTTTTGCTAATTCAAGGACGGAAAAATCCGCTTTGCGGCGTGACACATGGTCTAAAAGGGTTGAGCTTATATTCTTAATGGTGTGTTTTAAGAATAAACCAATTAGAGTCTCATCACCCATTCCCTTTAAGAGTCAGTTGCGTCGTGCCATGGTGCATTTGCTATTTACATGACGTAAAGTAAGTGGAAAAACTGAGCATTTCACTAGCAAGAAAACAGTTAAACCGAGCATCTGCAGCGCGAGAATGAGAGATAAATTATTAACTTTCACTTCCGCGCTCGTGGATAGGGAAACCTAGTACGCACAAACATTAATTAGCCTATAAATAATTACCTTCGTTTGTTAAGCTCAAATATTTGTTTTAAAACTATTTCTGAATTCAGTTTTAATTTCCAGCAAACGAATAAATGAACAGTATTAACGAAGTGTGGTCAAAAACCTGAGTTATATCCTAAAACACATGCTGTCCCCCATATGGTTTAAAACCTGACAGGTGGGCAAATCTAAGCTTGTTTTTAATAAAACAGATATAAATATGGATACAATAAATAATACTGCTAATAATAATAACATTTTACGAAAGCAAATTGTTATGAAAAAACCCAAAAAGCCTCCCGAGATGAAGAAGGCATGAAGGTCGTTTTTATATTTATGTAGGCTAGAAAATAATATGTTTTGTAATATTTTAATCCTTTATATTTATATCCTATATATATCCTTACTATATCCTATATAAATCCTTATATCTTAATTCTTTTTCATATGTAAAGATTTTTGTGTATTGCTCTACATCTTGTGTGTATTAAGCAGTGTGTAAGCTAACACGCTCTGCACTGGAAAATAGACCGGCTTTGTTCTGGTCTATTGAAAATCTATTATAGTTTCTCAAAATAGCAATGTGCCAGCAATACACCTCAACACGCCTCCCTTTTTAGATCAGAACGCCTATGGGCGCACATATGAGGGCAAATGCATTTGCTATTTAAAAAGTGTAGCGCAAAACGTCAAAACGACTCTTGCGCCATGCTGTAACTAGCAAACAACTATTGCGTTGCGCCTTGCGCCACATTGTGCCGGGTGTATGATAGGGCCCTTTGTGTTTTTCGGTTCAGAGTATTCTGTCAACTTAGCAACAGTGGCTCTTTGATGAAAATCATACATACACTTACACATACACTCAAAAAATATATATTTTTTTACTCGTTCAGACTACCTATTTAAAATGAGCTAAAACAACACAATTATTGAGATTTCATTAAGACAACTTAATCCACATAAATTTGTTAAAAGTGTCAACTTAACTTAATCGATTTTGGGTTGAGACAACATGATTGAATTGTCTGGAACCTGCATTTTTTTACAGTGCATTTTCAAATGTTGGTTGCAAATGTTGGTTAGCAGTTTTAGATTTTTCCTAGTTTGGATATTTAGTTTTCAAATTCAGTTAGTTTTAGTTAGATTTACTAATTTATGCTAGTTTTTATATTTTGAAATTGATTAGTTTTAGTTTAATTTTTATTAGTTTCAGAATTATTTTTAGTTTTTTGTTAGTTTTTTTGTAAATTAGGATCTTTGTTGTGGGCAAGATTCAAAATCATCAGAATAAATATTGTATAATAAAAACTCAACCAACCATCTACCAATCCTCAAATTTAAATACAACAGACCACAAGATAGCAGCCTTAAGTTGAATATGTGTTCAAGGCTACTTCTGAGGTTAGGTCCACAACAGTGATGGGAAGTTTGGATCTTTAATGGGAACCAGATCTTTTGTGACAATCTTTCCATGTTTGCACTCAACATATCAAAAATGCCGGCAGCTAGCTCTCTGCAACTCTCACATGGTCGCCCACTGAAGCTAAGCAGGGCTGCGCCCGGTCAGTACCTGGATGGGAGACCACATGGGAAAGCTAGGTTGCTGCCGGAAGTGGTGTTAGTGAGGCCAGCAGGGGGCGCCCAACCTGCGGTCTGTGTGGGTCCTAATGCCCCAGTATAGTGACGGGGACACTATACTGCTCAGTGAGCGCCGTCTTTCGGATGAGACGTTAAACCGAGGTCCCGACTCTCTGTGGTCGTTAAAAATCCCAGAATGTACTTCGAAAAGAGTAGGGGTTTAACCCCGGCATCCTGACCAAATCTGCCCACTGGCCTTTGTCTATCATGGTCTCCTAACCCTCCCCATATCCCAATTGGCTTCATCACTGTCTCCTCTCCACCAATCAGCTGGTGTGTGGTGTGCGGTCTGGCGCAAAATGGCTGCCGTCGCGTCATCCAGGTGGATGCTGCACACTGGTGGTGGATGAGGAGATCAACCCATTGTGTGTAAAGCGCTTTGAGTGCCCAGAAAAGCGCTATATAAATGTAAGGAATTATTATTATTATTATTATTAAATGTGTCGTGAGCAATCATAATTTCAGCCAGTTAAAACATCACCGTGATCTGAAAAGTTTCTTACAATTACGTTTTGCAACCCAACTGAAGCATCATTCACTTATTTAAATTCCATTACGACTTTCTGTACTAAAATAAACTTATATTACATTTCGCCAGATCCTCTCAATAAAGCCCTCGGTTTACCCGCGCTGCAGTTGTTCAAGTTTAGTTCAGTCACAGCAGGCTGTCATGAACTGTTTGTGTTCGGTTCACTGAATCACACATGCACAGTATTATCAGTTCACGGTTTCTCAAATCTGATCTCAGTGTACTGTTCTAATAACTGAATAACTCCGTATATATTGCTTTATTTTGAGTCAGAGGGGGTTTCAGGCATGTAAAAAGTCAGTTGTTAGTGGATAACGTTACTGGAGAACGCTTAAGGTTACTGGAGATGCAAATTGTTTCAAATGATTCAATTTGATTTGTTGAATTTGTTCAACCGGTTCACCTAGAAGATGTAGATAAGAAGAACAATTTGTTCACAATCGCGGTTACTACTACAGAAATGAAACAAATTATTGGGCACAAATGTGTTAAAATAATACTTTGTCTGCGCAGGTCGTATTTAATGTTGTCAAAATGCAGCTGTCATGTCCTACCTTTGTTTATGTCCCGGGAGCAACAGCGAGGATGACTGGAGGAGGATCGGCTTGATCTGGCCAATGGCATCAGGACAACTGGCGAAAAAATAGTAGCGCAAAGCAAATATTGTAGATTTACTTCTAAAAGGCTCACAGTATCTATTACATACATTTACAAAGACAAATGAAGGACATTTTGCCAGTACTTTAGTTAATGTTAGTTTTTTTACATACATATATATACATATACACACACACATAATATATATATATATATATATATATATATATATATATATATATATATATATGTAATATATATATATATAACTATAACTATAATAACCTTGGTGGGTTTAAAAGTGGCTGCAAACAATTTATATGGGATGAATTTGAACAAACTAATTAAATTTAGTCATGTTCAACCTAATTTGTTTGTTCAAATTCAACAAATTGTTAGAAACCACTTAGCTTAAAAATTGTAAATCCAGTGAACCATTTTTTTTCACTGTATTTGAGGCATTATTCATGTCTATATTACAAACTGAGTGTGATTTATTGAGCCGCATGCAGTATCAGTAAAACTCAACATAGGAAACCCAGCTATCTGCCGTACCAAATCATCCTCTTTTCTTCTCTCATCTATTATTGTCTTTTTCATTCGGAGCAGCGGTGGCGGCAGCTCTTTCAAAAACACCTCCAACTCCAAACCGCGTTCCTATTAGAGGAATTTCACCGGAGAATTAGACTAAATGGAAGCCAGACTGCAGTCGAAGTCCATCTCCACATCTCGGCGGCACCTTTGATCAGCACGGGGCCCCGGGGCCTCCTCCTCCGGGCCCCGTCCTGTTGATTGAATGTGACGGCGCAGATATAATATCAATACTTTCTCTATGATTAGGAATAAGGAACTGCTGTTCTTCGCCGAGTGCTAACTGCATTAAAGCAGTGCCGGGACGCCAAACCCAGAGTTAGAGTCTCATCAGCTAGTAATGGGGAGCAGACAGGTGACAGGCCTGTTCATTACACACACACACTCACACACTCATAGAGTCGTATTTTTCATTATACGTCCATGCCGCTTGCTTTCATTTACACGCGTTAATGAGAAAATGTCCCCATTGATGGCAGTGTTATCACTTTGCTGCCATTTGTTTGCTTTAAGGACGTCTAGTGTTCGTAATGCATTAGTCTCATTTTGAAAACACTGTCAGTTTTTTGTCTTAAAGGGGAAAAATAATTAAAAATAAGCATCCTCTGAGGACAGGGTCACTGACAGCCCAATGCATTTCAGTCTGGGCTAATTTAGATGTATTTGAAATAACAAACATGTCAGGGAGAATGTAAAGCCCGATCCGTTTTTCCTGTAGAATATGAGTAGCGTCAGCGAATGCGCTTGGTTAAGTTTGGTTTTATTGGCTGTCTGCTTGCTGCAGTGCTGATTTTCTCCATTAGTGTGTGTAGATGATGAAACGGGAGCCAGTCGGAGCTGATGGGATGTGCGTGTGGGAACAAATGATCGACATGAGCTTGTTGTGTTTGTGGCTTTAATTGACTTACAGTAATCAACAAATGTAGTTATAATTATAGTTTACGTAAACCATCAAACTAAAATCATGAAAATGACTTGAAATTAAACAATTATTCATTTGGTATAAATATAACTTATTTTATTTCATCTAGTCTCATCTAATATTCCAGATTTTTCTCACAAACTGTCAAACTAAAACTGTCATAGCAACTTGAAATGAAATAAGCATTAATTTAATCATTTATTTACTTATTTACATAACTTGTAAAAGATATATATATATATATATATATATATATATATATATATATATATATATATATATATATATATATATATATATATATATATAAAAACAACTTGAAAATAAATAAGCATTAATTTTAAACAAATTCAACTTAATTTATTTAATCTAGTTGTCCAAGTAATATTTCTCCCATTCTCGTATTTCTTACAAGCAGTTGAAGTCATAATTATTAGCCCCCTGTTTAATTGTTACCAACATTGTTATATTTGTCTTAAATTTAACATTAGTTAAAAAATCTTGCATTTGACTTGATGATTGCTGAAATAATCCTGGTTAAGTATAACTTAATGTCTAAAATGACTAAAATACAACAACAACAACAACAACAACAACAACAACAACAACAACAACAACAACAATAATAATAATATTATTATTATTATTATTATTATTATTATTATTATTGTTGTTGTTGTAAATTCTACTATTAATATTGAAATTAAATTCATAACTATTAAAATAAATACAATAATAATAAATAAATAAATAAATAAATAAAATATGTTTTTTTTTATTTATAATGCTATTTTTATTTAAGTTTATTCTGCCAACTGTAAGTATTTAATTAAATAATGTGCAGAATGCATATAAAAATATATCATAGCAAACAAATAAATTATAATAGTAAAATAGAGTTTTACTATGATAAAAACAAATGCAATGCATTTCCTTAGGCCATAGATTAAGTGTTCAATTTTGATTATATTCATACTTATTCTCTGTCTTCTTGCTGCAGTCTTGTATTTCTCTATTAGCTGGTGCAGATGATGAAACTGGAACCGGTCGGAGCCAAAGGGACATGTCTGCGAACAAATGGCCGACATGAATTCGTTACACTCATTTGCGATAACAAGTGCTTGTGGTTTTAATTGACTTAATCAACAAATAGAATTAATCAGAGATTTCTAATTAATGGTAATTGATTGAATATCCGCTGGGTCACTGGCGGAGCTGCGTTCGCGTGTCCTCGCCGTCACTGTCGGGGATTTGGGGCTTCGCTTCTCAATCTCACACGGATTAATTGAAAATGTTAAAACCACAGCGGCTGTAAAGAGCCAGATGAAGTGTGCGCTGGAGAACCAGAAACAAATACCACTGAAACCCAAAGAGCGAAGCCTGATATCTGGAGAATTTGTTTTTAATCCTACAGGAAGTGCATCATTTAAACCACTGTTTTTCCATACACATGTCAGTTTTTTCAAATTCTATCCACTTCAGCCTTTTCAGAAAATCTTTATTCATTCTAATGTATAGTGTTGCATTCGCAGATGTGTATGTGTGTGTAGACTCGCCCTAATTTGACATGCCCTGGGATTGGCTGAAGTGACCCAGGATATCTTTTAAAAAAAGAGAAACGGCATGGAGCGAAAGCGAGTTGGTTGATGCTTGGTTTGGCTTCTGGCAGTGTGGAAAGATTATTTAGTTCACTTTTTGTTACGAACTACGGTCAAGGACATAACATAAAAAACACTGGACAAGTAAAAATCACTTTTAAGAAGCCTTGGAGTCGAGTCTGTTTATCTGTGACTTTATTAGAACTTCTATGTTAAGCGGCTTCGACACATTCTACATTGTAAAAGCACTTTAGAAATGAACATTAATTGAATTTGTCTTTTTTTTAAACACACAAAATGTGAAGCCAAATACCTCAGAGAGGACCCACAGAAAATAAAAAACAAAAATATATCCCCTAACTAAACACTTAAATGAAACTAAATACACCTATAAAAATAGCAGAAATAAGAAAACTAAAACTACTCCCATCAACCTGACTATATATAAAAACAGGAGAAATAAAATACAGAAAATATACAGACGTGTGTCCAACCCCTACTGATTTTCAGTACAGCATTTACGATGACAAACAAACCAAAAACAAAATAACAAGGCGGGAACATGGATGGATAAACAGCAAACAAAAGTCATAATTTACACAAACCAAAATGGGAATACACGATCAAAAATAAAACTTCCAACTATTTAATTTTTCTACAACGCCAAACCACACGCCAACCAATTCACTCTTTAGCTTCATGCCCGTTTCCCATTTTTTAAAAACACCCTGGGTCACTCCAGCCAATCCCAGGGCACGTCGTCTGCGTAATTAGGGTGGGGTCTGTGGTGAGAAAAAAGAGAGAGACACACATACACACACACACACGCAACAACAAAAACACACAAAATCCTTATTTTTATTTACTTATTATTTTGTCGCACTTTATCAGTTTGTGTCTGTAGATTTTAGTTACAATATGTTTTCATAGATTTTTGTGCTTAAAATTATGAAGGACACCGCAAGTGATAATAATAATAATAATAATAATAATAATAATAATAATAATAATAAATAAATAATAATAATAATAATAATAATAATAATAATAATAAAAATATTAATTAATTATTATTATTATTATTATTGATTTTTGTGTTTAAAATTATGCTTACAATTATTTATTTTTAAATAAAAATAAATAATAATAATAATAATAATAAAAATAATAATATTAATAATAACTATTAGTTGTCATCATAATTTCCCAGTACATTGAATGCATGAAGATTTGCAAACAAATGTTTGCAAGTTTTTTTTTTATTGATATGCAAATGAGACATAATTTCATGAAATATGCACTCAGTAGCATAAAGCTGAACAATGATGAAGTCATGTTAGAGTCCAAGGATTTTACATAGTGTTTTATCAGTCCTTAATTTAGAAAATATGCAAAATAAACTTGGCTTCATCCAACGTTGTTTGAATTGTTTGTTAGTTGCAATACTGAAGTGCATATTTCATTAAACAATGTCTTAAATGCATATTTAACATTACATTAAAAAATGTAATGAAAAAGTATGCGCTTTTTAATGAAATCAATCTATTACTTCTGTTTTTCCACCTAATTCACCCACACTGTGAATAGGCTCATTTTACAAGTCACCTAGAGTTAAACTTTTGGGGTTTTACCATTTTTAATCCATTCAGCTGATCCCTGAATCTGGCAGAGGCTTAGCTTAGCTTAGCATAGATCATTGAATCGGATTAGACCATTAGCATCTCACTCAAAAATGACCAAAGATACTTATTCCTATTTAAAGCTTGACTCTGTTGTAATTACATTGTGTACTAAGACTGATGGAAAATGAAAAGTTGCTATTTTCTGATATTGCAAGGAACTATACTCATATTCCAGCGTAATGATCAAAGAACTTTCAAGTCACAATAATAAATGTGACCCGCTGCATGCACATATATATATATATATATTTCTCTGTAATATCATTGCATCTGCTGCAGTCATGTTGCGGCCACAAAGTTCATTGATTATTACGCAAGAATAAGAGTATAGTTCCTAGCCATATCAGCCTGAAAAATTGCAGTTTTCTATCAGTCTTGGTATACAATGTAACTACAGAAGAGTCAAGTTTATATATGAAACTTTTGGTAAATTTTTGAACAAGATGCTAATGGTCTGATCCAATTCAAGGATTTATGCTAAGCTAAGCTAAAAGTGCTCTCGCCAGACCTTGAGATTAGTTAGATGGATTCAAAAATGGTAAAACTCATCTATTTAACTCTGGGAGTTATAAAGCGAGCCTATTTAAAAAAAAATGTAAAAAAATTTTAAAATCGGAGTGTTCCTTTAAGGCTGCAGAACTGTCCGAATATGAGGAGGCCCAGACTGTAATGAAATGGAGCGATGGCGAATTGCAGTTTTTCAGCCTCTGTTCTCATTTAGTGCTGAATAAAGAGATAAGCAGTTTTTTTGGGAGCAGACTCTTGGGAGGTCTGTGTAATACACATGCATCTTCACGCCGCCGCAGGTGTGATTACAAACTCTGATAGCGAGAGACCTGTAGATTAATACTGTACAGCAGATGGATTTAGCCACACGATAAGAGTCAGGGGAGTGAGACGGCAGAGAAGACTGGGAGATTGTGTTAGAGCCTGATCCGCTGATAGCTTTATTAAAAACACCTGATAGATGAGCCTCTGGTCCTACAGTGGATGAGCATTTCTGAAGGGTTTCTGTATTTGTGGGTTTAGAAGAAGAATATTTGGTAAGGAAATTTTTTTTTTCTGGAAAAAAAAGCTCTAAATGAGAAAATAATAATAATTCATTCATTCATTTTATTTTCGGCGTAGTCCCTTTATTAATCTGGGGTTGCCACAGCAGAATGAACTGCCACACTCATACACTACAAACAATTTAGCTTACCCAATTCACCTGTACCGCATGTCTTTGGTCTGTGGGGGAAACCGGAGAACCCGTAGGAAACCCACGTGAACGCAGGAAGAACATGCAAACTCCACACAGAAACGCCAACTGACCCAGTCGAGGCTCGAACCAGCGGCCTTTTTGCCATTTTGCGGCCTTTCGACAGCACCTACTGTGCCCCCGCGTCGCCCAATAATAATAATAATAATAATAATAATAATAATAATAATACTGATAATAATAATAATAATAATAATAATAATAATAATAATAATAATAATAATAATAATAATAATAATAATAATACTGATAATAATAATAATAATATTAATAATACTGATAATAATAATAATAATATTAATAATAATACTGATAATAATAATAATAATAATAATAATAATAATAATGATAATAATAATAATAATACTGATAATAATAATAATAATAATAATAATAATTAATATTTATTATTATTATTATTATTATTAGTAGTAGTAGTAGTAGTAGTAGTAGTAGTAGTTGTAGTAGTGGTAGTAGTAGTAGTAGTACTATTTGTTTCCCCCACTCATTTACACACATACACTACAGCAAATTTAGCTTATCCATTCCTTCATTCATTTTCTTTTCAGCTAAGTCCCTTTATCAATCAGGGGTCACACCAGCTGAATTAACCACCAATTTATCCAGCATATGTTTTATGCAGTGGATGCCCTTCCAGCTGCAACACAGTACTAGGAAACACCCATACACACTCATTCACACACACACATGCACTATGACCAATTTAAACCGGAGCACTTGGAGGAAACCCATACCAACACAGGGAGAACATGCAAACTCCATACAGAAATGCCAACTGACCCAGCTGGGACTCAAACCAGTGACCTTCTTGCTGTTAGGCAATAGTGCTAACCACTGACCCACTGTGCAGTTTATTGTTTTGCACTGCAGTTTATTAATCTATTTGTTGACTGTTAAAGTGGCCAAACAGCATACTATTTTACTGGATCAAATGTAATATTTACAGTCGCAGTTGAGCATTGCTCTGCATTTTACCGTAGCTTTTCCCATCAGAGACACAAATGACTATTTAGACGTATGATAAGAGTTTTAACGTGCATAGTAGCTCAGATAGTTTGTTCTGATGTGAAGATTTGTACAGTTTGCGATCTCCACTCTAGTGTTGTCTATGGGGAAAGGATGGAGGTTTTTGTGTTTTCTCTTTCTCTCTGGGATTGTGGTGATATCTGGCCCTCTGGCCCTCTGCCAGCTTCAGTCTCTCTGCCGGTTTGTGCCTCTGAAATGGAGTCATTGTGTGGACTCACATACTGGAGGAAAAACAGTGTGTTTGGAAAAGCTTTTTAGCAAATATTGGCGCACTATACTGTACCGCGCTGTTCCTCTTCCACAGTAAGACTCAATCAGACAGTAATGCACAAACACAACATATTTCTGATGTCTGAAATTTCAGTATTGCCAGTGTGTGGTTTCACAGTTTGGTTTTTGTGGCCTCTAAGTTGTTGATTTGCAATTATTTTTGAACATTTACATACAAACATTTTGTGATGCGGGTAATTTTGGTATAGTGCAAAAAAATATCCGTAAATTAGCAGTTTTCTGTATTTTGTGATTCATGTTTTTTTTTTTCTCGTTTATTTATGCTTTTGATTTACATTAAGGGATTTTGATCTTTCTTTCAGACACTGCTAACCTTTAAAAGTTCAAAAAAGGAACATTTATGTAAATTTTTAATAGTTTAAAGTGATATTTTGTCTGGGTTGGTGTTATGCTACAAAAACCTGCCAGTACATTTTCGGTCATTTTAGAGATTTATTTCTCTATTTATTATTTTTTATACATTATATTATTCAAAAGATGCCAATAAAAGTCACTTTTTTAACTGTAAAGTTGCATTTTCATCACCAAAAGTCAGCAGACCAGTGATCAAACTGTGTTTTGATTCTTCTAAAGTCATACGACAAACCTGAAATCATTGCTTCGTCATAGCTTAGAAATTCTGTTTTCCATTCTGCATGTCCACACTGATTTCACTTTGAGTTTGTTGTAGATGAGCGTTAATGATAGCTTATATTTTATCCTGGTTAACCTCTTAACCATCTCCCCCACTTTTTGAACATAGACATGAAAATGGCATGGTCAATTTAAATAAAACTGTAAATACATGGGAAACACTTGCGAACCACAACATACAGAAAATATTAATTAATAGATATTTTTATAGTGTCTTTTAAGGTATAATTAGATGTTAAAAATATTGTTTGCTAAATAATATCAAAAAAGTGAAATATATTTGTTGATAAACCTGAATATGTATGCCTATTGACAAACCATTGCTGCATGGAAAATTATGCAACACTTTTCAGTTGTTGTTTTGTTAGAAATAAATATATAGTTTTCATAAATGTGTACTGTTTTGAGCAATTATGAGTTAGATTCAAAGATATTCAATTAAACTCATTTCAAATTTCAAAGGATTTAACATGGTTTATGTTTACAATATATGGTGTTATAGATTCGATTCAATGATATATTCAAATAAAATCATATCTTTATATTTAGCATCAGAGAATTGAGGTTTGTAATTGAGATGATTTTGTTTTTAAAGTATTTTTTTAGTAGAAACATCAAAGTCCTTAAGATTAAATACATTTTTGTTTGTTTTCACGTGTTTGTTTTAGCTTATAACTTTAATTAATTTTAACATCTTCAGTTGATTTACCTTGTTTTTGCTTAAAACATGTAATAAAAATACTCAATCTACTCAATCTAAACATTTTTAGTCATGTTAACTTATGCCTGTCAAACTGACTAAAAATATTGAGTTAAACTTTGTATAACTAAACAAATTGAGTTGAAACCTGATTAGCTCATTAATATTAGTTAAAGTAACATAAAAACATTTGTTTTCGTGACTTTTTGTCATGTCATTTCCCAGCAGGCACACAACATCATAAGATGTTAATATTAGGTTAGAATTAAGTCAGCAGGTGACCAAAATTAAATGTCTAGCCAGAGCCTAAGTACAGTGTTATTTTGATGTCCAATAACCACGTCAAATGAAGTTAATATTTGGTTGATTTTAGGTTGTGTTGGAAAGTGACCAAAATCCAACTTTGAGCCAACATCTTAAACCAATGTCATATTGACGTCAAAAACTGACATTTATTCATCAAGTATGGCAACCAAGTTCAACATCTGACAGATGTCATAGTGGTAATGTACACATATTATTAAGCTGTGACATTAATAGATGTTGATATTTGGTTGATTTTAGGTTTCACTTTGGACATTGATGTTGGATGTTTTCATTTCCAAACAAAATGCAACATCTTCACGATGTCAGGTCATTGCAGTGCAGTAATAAAATCCGATGCAATATATATATATATATATATATATATATATATATATATATATATATATATATATATATAATAAGCATATAATATATATTAATTGATTACTCAAATTGTTTGGTATTGCATCTAGCATTAGAGTTCAGTGAATTAATTCATAACTTAGGTTTGAGTCTTGCTTATTGTAATCAGTCTTTCATTAAGTCAACGCAACTTTTATATTTTAAGTTAAATTTATTTCATTTACTGATTTGTCACTGGTTTTACAGTGTATACTGTATATAACAATAACAATGATAACCATTACTCTTCTCTGAACTGATTTATGCACAGCATTTCAGGAGAATATATTTTAAATAACTGTAACTAAATGACAAAAATAAAAGGAAAGTGATCCATTTTCATCAGAAAAGTCATTTAATTACAATAACTAGCTATTTTGTAACTATCACACCCAACACGGCTCCTGTTGTGAAAACTTGTACTCCAAAAACGTTAACCAGCCGACAAGCAATTGTACCATAAAATATTTACATGCATCTTTAAGAAACTCAGAGCGCTACATTCCCCATCCGCCGCACGCCATTAAAACCCAGTGTCCATTCGAGTGCCAGTTTTCCATCACCTCTGTCAAAAGTTTCATCTCTATCAGCTCTTCTCCAGCGCATTTTACAGCCTCATTACCTGTTTAAAAGACATGGCTGAGCGGAGTATGCTAAAACAGAGGCGCCAAGCCCTCCAGGAAACAAAAAAATAAAATAAAATCCAATTTAAATGTAATGGTGTTTAATATTTATTGAAAAAAAATGTACAGAAAATGTAAGGCGCTGGCCGGGATTTGCATAAATTGTTCTGCGAATGTGTTTCGTCCCATTCTGCACACACGGACGTCTCTTTGCTGCATATTTTAAAGGGTGTTTTGGTGCAGGTGAAAGAGAAGAGCGTTCGAAAGCTTCAGGAGAGTCTATATGCTCCGACGCTTTCATTAAACAAGTGTCATAGCCGGACACTGAAGCATGCCAGCGCAGCTCTGTCCTTTAAATATTTGATTCTGTGGTGTTTATGGGAGAACGGGATGTGATTTACTTGCTCCTGACAGCCTGGATTGTTGCAGAGACCTCATCAAGAGCACTGGAGTCTCTCTCTCTTTCTCTCTCTATGTCATTGGCTCTGTCTCTCGCTCTTCATTCACTGTGTTCATTCATGCTATGAAAACTCACATGCATGACTTGCAATAAAACCCAGTGTTGTTAGTCATAAAATCTAAAGTCTAGATTTTTTAGTTGAGTAATTGTGATCCGTTTATATTTTTCCTTTCTTTTTTTATCACAAATTTGTGTTGGAGAGTGTTTTTGCATGATTTTAGAGGTCTAGTAAAATATTAGTTTTTGCTGTTTTACATTGGATATAAATCAAATTAAATTAAATTAAAAATTAAGGAACTAAACATTATTCATTCATTTATTGTTTGCAATATTTAATCATTGTTTATAGTTTTACATTTATTTATGTATTTATTTATTTGTTTATTTATTGTTTATGGTATTTATTTATTATTTATAATTTTTATATTTATTTATTTATTATTGTTTATAGAATTTATTATTTATGGTTTTACATTTATTTATTTATTATGGTTTTACATTTATTAATATTATTTATTTTTCTGGTATTTTTATTGTTTATTGTTTTACAATAATTATTTAATAATTATTTTATTAAAAATTTTAATGGTAGGATTTTACGTTTATTTATTTATTTATTGTTCATAGTAATCATTTATTGTTTATGGTTTACATTATTTGTTTGTTTGTTTATTATTTATTATTTATGTTATTTATTTATTGTTTGTGGTATTTATTTATTTTTTATGGTTTATATTTATTTGTTTATTGTTTATGGTTTTATATTTATTCATTTATTGTTTATGGTTTTATATTTATTAATTTATTGTTTATAGTTTTATATTTATTATTTTATTGTTTATGGTTTTATATTTATTCATTTATTGTTTATGGTTTTATATTTATTCATTTATTGTTTATGGTTTTATATTTATTCATTTATTGTTTATGGTTTTATATTTATTCATTTATTGTTTATGGTTTTATATTTTTTATTTTATTTTTTATAGTTTTATATTTATTCATTTATTGTTTATGGTTTTATATTTATTCATTTATTGTTTGTGGTATTTATTTATTGTTTATGGTTTTATATTTATTTGTTAATTGTTTATGGTTTTATATTTATTCTTTTTATGTTCATGGTTTCATATTTATTTATTTATTGTTAATGATATTACTATTGTTTATTTTAATTTCTATCAGCTACAGTGTAAAAGAGCTGTATAAAAGTATATTGTTTAGCATCCTTTTTTACAACTTTTCCTATTTTTTCTCAGTTTCTTTATTAACGAACTTTTATTCGGTTATTAAGGAAAACTCAGTTTTGACGTAATTCTCAAAAATAAAAACTATACTAATAATAACTTGCTAAATAATGTAAAGATAAAAGCAGGATAAAATGTCAGGACACCAGTTGGTGGGTGAGTGTTTGCGGTGACTGATGGGTAATGTCTCCGCAGGCTCTGTGTGTGGAGGTGCGGGGTAGACGGAGGGGCATCTCCTCAATTCTGCGGCTCTGTCAGCGGCTGCTGGACGGGCCTGAACATCAGAGCTCCGAGTCTGAGCGTCAGTCTCTACAGCTCCTGCAGGTCAACCTGGAGAGACGCTGGGAGGCCATCATCATGCAGACGCTTCAGTGGCAGAGTCGACTCAAACGCTCACTCGGCAGAGACCAGGTCACTGACCCTTTACACTATAGCTACAAGACAACACATGCACTGCGTGGATATAAACAGGCTCTAGTATTCAATTCAACTTTATTTCTATAGCTATATAGCTACATTTCTACAATGTACATTGTGTCAAAGCAGCTAAATATAGAGGTTCTAGTAAATTGAAACTGCATCAGTCCAGTGTTCAGTGTTGAGGTTTAGTTAGTTTTGTTCTGTGTGGTTTAAACTTCATTGTTGAAACTGCAGCTCAACAAGTCTTGAACAAGAACAAACTTCACCAATTGTCAAAAGTGAAGGAAAAACTAGACTTGAGATTTAACCTCTTCCCAAAACTCATCCAGAAACGACTTCTGCTGCTTGTTCAAACTGCTTATTTAAGGTGGTGGGGGTATTTGGGGAGTTAATCAATTTGTGTTGTGACAATATGTTGGAATTGTGTGAAACCCAGCAGTGTAAGTTAACTCAGTA
Source organism: Danio rerio (assembly GCF_052040795.2). NCBI lineage: Eukaryota > Metazoa > Chordata > Actinopteri > Cypriniformes > Danionidae > Danio > Danio rerio. The sequence continues at coordinate 10,360,048 of NC_141037.1, forward strand.
TCAAAACACTTAAACTTAAAGATAATGGTCTTTTAGTTTATATACTGACTATTAGTTATTAGTTAATTAGTTATAAGTTAATGTATTGACTTACATGAATAAGTAATAAATCAGTAATAAATACATTACTAATTATTTGTTCATGTTAGTAAAAACATGTTTCCTGAATATATTGTGTGGGCAAACATTCACTAACAGAATCACAAACTTGCAAAGATGAAACTACAGCTTTTTTAGAAGCATTGTTTTCTTTTAATATAGGTCATATAGACTTAAATAGATTATAAACATATATGCAAATATGTAAACTAACATACAGTACACTCCGTACCTTTAATACAGATACCAGACTCTACCTGAAGTCTTGTCGTCGATCTCAGTTGTAAGTGCAATAAATAATAATTTATTTAATATGATTCTAGTTGATCATTTGGAAAAGTGGAAGAAGGTTGATCCAATCTGCATCCCAATCATCACAAATCAAAGGTGCTCTAGGATTGGCCAACCCTGTCACAAGACATGAATATTGTTGAGCATGTCTGGGGTAAGATGAAGGAGGAGGCGTTGAAGATGAATCCAAAGTATCCTGATGAACTCTGGGAGTCCTGCAAGAACGTCTTCTTTGCCATTTTAGATGACTTTATTATAATTAGAGTCAATACAGAGATGTATGGATGCAGTCTTACAAACTCATGGAAGTCATACACAATATTCATTCTTTTTTCACTGCAGCATGACTTTATATTCTATACTGTACATTATTCCTATTAGGTGACAAGACTTTTGTCTAAGCAAATCTGACTGTCCTAATTAAATAATAAAAAAATCAAGGCATGATCATATTTTATTTTTGGTAAATAAGCGTAATCTAGAGTGGAACCTGCATAATAAACCAAAATATCAGAGAATAAAAGTGTTTAAGCATTGATCTAACATTATTTTAATCTTTACATTTCAATTAATAGCTGTGAAATCACTAATGACAGGTCTAAACAACAAGGTTCAAACATCATATTTCAGAAAACAGTCATAACTAGCTAGTTAGTTTCTTCAACAATGCATCGTATGTTAAAAGTTCAGCAGCGAGTTTCATAGTTGTTTGGGGTTGTCAGTTTAATTGCGTTTGAGAAGGAGTTGTGGTACTGTTTACTGAAAACTGTGCGCTATGTACTGTATATTATTTAAAAAAAAAGGAGTTGTAGGCTCTGTTTGCATTATTTAGCAGCTAAAAGAATTATGCAAATTGGCACAAACAAGCTCAAAAAACACTGTTTGCATGGAGCAATTTCCCATCTTGAAAATGCACGCATACACCACTTTTAATTAAGCAAACATAATTTGCTACTTATATGACTAAAATAAGTATTTTTTTTTAAATAAGTCTATTTTTTATGTAATTTATGTAATAAAAAAACCATTGCTTGTTTAGTCAATTCTGTTCAATTTGGGGACAGTTTGTAATGTAGAAGGCATAATGTACATCCAGCTGGTGTTATACAAAGTGTCTTATATCTTTATGTCTTATATCTACAACTGTTATCCTGCTTAATTAGATTTTTCAGTTCAAATTCTCTTAAACATTGATAAATGGTTAGTTCAAGTGTTCACAATTAGCTGATGATTAATTTTAAAGGTTGTTTGGCATGCTGTCCCTGAGCTCATAAGATCCTCGAGCTTGGGGCTCCCTCCCGTTTACAAGGCAAGAGGGGAGTTTGAGCTCAGGTAGATTTCGAGAACTCCCCTGCTGTTGTAGCTAATGAACAGATTGTGATTGCTTTTACTACCTAGTAACTACTTATTAGGAGCATGTCTATGGTGCCGATTTGGATTAGTCAATTTACTTGAGTTGCATGTTTTTGGACGGTGGGAGGAAACCGGGGAACCTGGGGGAAACCCACTTGAGCACGCGAAGAACTTCTAAACTCTGCACAGAAACGTCGACTGGCTTGGTAAGGACTAGAACCAGTGACGTTCTTGCTGTGAGGCAACAGTGCTATTCACTGTACCACCGTGCCACCCATAGGAAAGGAGGAGGAGTAGGGGTGGAAGGGGGGATTCTTCAAAACGAAGATGGCTGTCATATGGAACTTAAGGTTTTTATAGTGGCTTAGGAATCATCTGATTGGTGAATTATAAATTGACCAGCTGCAAGCAACCATAAGCATGTGATCTCTCGAAATTAGCTTATAAATAAACTTCACATATATCCTTACTCTATCACCTGCCTTCGCTTGCCATGGATAGAAATTAATCAGATGTGAAGCTTAGTGTTTTAATCATTTAATGCATCCATTATAATTCTACAATTAATTATATATCATTCTAAAAATGAGCAATTTGATATAGTTTGTTCAACTAAAAATCACATTCTCATATATTTTATTCAACCCTACCAAACTGTCATTTTAAAGACCCCTTTATATGTTTCTCCACTCAAACGAAGCTGTCCAGGACAATTTGTTAGGCAGAAATACACTTGCACCAATAATATAGTGCAGCACCACTGTAGCAGTGCAATAAGAATGATGTATAAGGCAGGGAAAGTGGCCACATATTATTCTTGAATGCACAGAGTTAGGGGACAGTGGCTGGATGCGCTCCCCAGATACCCAATGTACTGTGAACTCAATCGATTACAGATGCTGCCAGAAATAACTGACTGTTCTTAATGCAGATTGAGTAACCCGTAGCAATGAAATAACTTGATCCGCTGTCCCCCTCCAGCACTGAAAGGGAGAAAGCAGTCTCTTAAAGGACATAACATGCGCATATACCATGTTCACCGCAGTATAAAAAGACTTCCCATCCTGAAAACGGAACCCTTAACTAGTTTCTTATTGTATGTGTGGGACTGTTACAGTGCGTGTTAAACGGGGGAGTGGGCAAAGGGCTAAACTTCGCCTTTTGTCATGTAGATGTTGTGCATTCCTGCATGGCAGCAGCAGGGCTCTGGGGAGGCTTCGTTCCTCATGCAGAAAAGCCCAGCAACCTGTTTGTGAATGTCCACTCACTTACACGGGAAAGACAAATTACTCGGCCCTCGCTCAGCTTGACCTTGCGGGGCTGAAGTGCAATTTCACTTTTTTTTTTTTTTTTTTTGCGGTTGCAGAAGAAAGGAAAAGAAAAATAATAGGGAGAGTTTGTTTTTGTGAATACAGTACACTTTGTGAGATGATGAAATAGCTGACTGTTGAATGCTTCAGGAGGCCTTGCTCACAACAAGTCTTGTGTCTGAACGAAATTCCAATCGTTACTCTTTCATTTTTTTTTTTTTGGAGGATTTTTCCCTTTTTTTATTTTTACAATATCAAGAATTCTGTTTGAAGGTCATTGAAAGACAATGGTTTTTAAGTTAACTTTCACCTGCTCTTAAACCAGTGCAATAGAGGCTGTTAAAAGGAGAAAGGCTTTAATTGACAATGTCAAGCTATTAAAGGATTGCAGTATTACACTGAATAGAAGATGGCAGAAATCTCATGCCTTACTAGACCGTCTTGTTTAACTTTCCACAAAATGGCAAAATTACTTTGGTAATGACGTGACTAAAGGTTATAATTAGTCTATCTGATTAAAACGTTATGTGCTGCAATCGGGGTACAAATGTTAGCTGAGGCAGCTAACTGAAATTATTTTTATTTGATTAGACTGATTGATTGTTCTCACAGTTGAGGCTTTTTATCATGCGCTAGCAATCCAAGCCTGTGCATTAGTATTTTCCTCATCAGCAGAAAGAGAATAAACAGAAATCTAATAAAAATTCATTTAATGGGATATATGACATACAAAGCAAGTGTTAGATTTGCCAGTTTATTAGATTAATGAGATAAAGAGGATCATATAAATAGACTCTTCCCGCTTAAACAAGATGCAAAGCAATTTGTGTCATCATGCACTGCACTGAATGCCCATATCTATGCAAAAACGTGTTTGTCATAAATTAACTTGGCATTTGATCTAATTAAAAGTGCAATCAAGAATTTATATGCCTTGTCATCTTCTTTTTTCTCTCTCTCTCTGCTGCAGGTCCCTGGGAACCTCATTGAGCCTTCGCTCATGGACCTCCATGGCCTGACAGAAGACTCTTGGGAGTGGGACGAGATGGACATGACCATCAATATGGAGACGCAGAACTGTGAAGATGAGGAAACTCCTGGATCTAAATCACACCTTAATTCCCCAAAGGAGCCTTCGAGTCTCACTGAGTCATGCCCAACTGACACACAGTGCGCTCCATCTTCCCATGTTTATCAGGTGTACAGTCTGCATAACGTAGAACTCTATCAACAACCCCAATATAATCACAAATCATCTCCAGCCAAAGCGCAGCAATCACTGCTCAAGAGAGTGAGCATGGATTCATCCTTCTCCTCGGCTGAATCTCTACCTGATATCCTGGGAGACCTGCTGAGAGGGAAACAGAGGCTGCTATCAGATTCAGCCAGGAGATCAGAAAGCGAAAGTGGGATAGTAAGTGAAGGGGACACAGAGACCTTGGGTAACTCTGAAATTTGCCTGCTGTGCCAGAGCGATGATTTAAAAGTTTGCGTTACCCTCACTCCTCCTATCAGAGAAGATTCACATAATAGAGACAGAGTCTCAGATGAGGACATAGACAGAGTTTTGGAGCGTGCCAACAAGTGCGCTGAATATGGTGACAGTCTTACCATTGTGAAGAGAGACCAGCGATGCCATGGCACGAGAAAGAAGAGAGATGATTGTGGAGAAAGCAGAAAGAAACATCGCAAGGAGCCTGTGAAGATCCTTGCCAAAGGCCTCGGGCTATGCCAAGAGTCTGGCGATGAAAATCCCAGCATGAGTGGAGATGATGAGAGAGTGACTACACACCGAAAGCTCCAAAAGGAGTTTGCACAGCTCTCCCAGGGGTCTTCCCTAGACTCCCTTTATGCAGTGGGAGAACTGTTCCCAACAAGCAAAGAGACACTCACTCGTAGCACTTCCCTAGAAAGTTGGCTTGCTCCGTGTAAGAGTGCAGAGGACGGGGGAAGTAAGGAAAGTCTGAGGGACATCGGATCGACTGTGGAGCCCACTGGGGAACTCAGCAGAAGAACTCTAGAGCTTCTGAAACGCCTTGAGAACATCCAAAGCCCACTCGCTCTGAAGATGACGCGCAGTGTGTCTGACGTAACGCTCCAGAGCAGCTCACTGTGGCGTGGGTCACGCTCGGCTGGCGCTCCCTCCTCCATTAACGAGAGCTCGGCAGCCTCCCTGACAGAGCTGAGCAGCACTGAAGACTCCTCGGTGGCATCCGAAGACTTAGCCGTGCAAATGAACCGCTGCATAGCTGCTGAATCCAATGCTTCCTTCCGAAAACATTGCCACAGCCAGCAACAAGCGGATGAGACAGATGCTAGTATCAGTATGGTTGTTAACATTTCATGCACATCAGCCTGCACCGACGATGAAGAAGACAGCGATCTTCTCTCCAGCTCCACTTTGACTCTCACCGAAGAGGAGCTTGGTATTAAAGATGATGACTCTAGTGTAACCTCAGAGGAAGAGTACATCGAAGGCTCCTTCGCTCTTGGGTTGGATTACATAAAGGGTGAGTTTCAAAGCTGGATGAAGCCTCGATCTCAGATTAGAGAGAAAAACGAGGCAGATCTGGTGGATGAACTGCAGTGTGGCACCCTGTCTAGAGACATCCTGTCACCTATTAAGACTGCCAGCGATCGGCAGTTTCTCAGCAGATCTGCATTGAGGCTCCTGGAAGCCAACACTAATGCTAAAAACGAGAGTCTCAAGCACCGGGAGGTGGATGGGAACCGCCGGGATGCCACCAGGAACTATATCAGCTGCTTTGTGGATGATATGGAAAACGGCAATGTCGAGAGCTCTCACATCAAAGCCAAAGACGAAGATGATGAGCTGCTGAGGGAGGAGGGAAGTCTGCTAACCAAGAAAGGGGAGCCATTTAAAGCCTCCTACGGGGTGGATGCTACCACGGGCATCAAAAGCAATATGCTGACCACCACCTCTCCATCCTCATGTGAACAGTTGAGCTTGGGCTCCCTGGAAGGGCAGTTAAAAGGCGAGCTGCCTTGTCACAATTCTCGCCGTCCCTCCCCTTCACTGTCTCCAATAGATGATTGCTCGGGGTTAGCAGCACACACTCTCAGCCGACAGAAGCAGCTTGCCGCATTTCTGAACGACGTCCACGAAAACCATCAGGAAGGCTCTTCAGATTGCTGCAGTCACCCCTCTTTTATGTCCAAAGAAGCCAGGAGTGAAAACGTTCATGACTTTGTGATGGAGATCATCGACCTGACATCTGTGGCCCGGAAAACCAAAGAGGAGCCGACTGAGGTTTGCAGCCCAACGTCTGTATCTCAGATAAAAGAGAAGGTCCTCGAGCACTCCCATCGGCTTATTCATTTGAGAAAGGGCGACTTTTACTCATATCTCTCGCTGTCTTCACATGACAGCGATTGCGGAGAGGTCAGCACATGCACCGAGGACAAGAGCAGCACCCCGATCCTTTCCTGTAGCCCAGATATCCGTGACGAAGAGCCGCTGTTTGAGGCCTGTACGGAAGAAGTGTACCTAGGCCCTCCTCTCTGTTACAGCATGTCCATTAGCAAACGGCCCACGAGACATGGCGCCAAACTAATAGAGCCCCTCGCTCTCCTAAAACCTTCATCGGGCTGCGATGAATACCAAAAAGCACATGGTGTTTCTGAAGCAAGTGTAGCTGGTAGCCAGTCAGAGTGCCATAATGAGGCGCCTTATCTTAATCCTTTACCATGTGAAACCCCGATAGATACTGTTGAATGTTTTGCAGATACTAAAATGCTTGAATCCAATATTTCCCCTGTAATGACTAAGATAAGAGTCTCTTGCTCCACTACAAATCCTTTAAAAGAGGATGGCAGCCTTTATATTAATCCCAAAATTAACTGTCCGCTGATAAGGAAGACTGATAGCGATGAAAGGGCTCCTGCTTCACAGTTGATGAAACAGAAGAATGTCGGGAAAGGGCGCCGCTCTCTGCTGGAAGCCAGGTCGACTCATAAACAGGTGTGTTTCGACATTACACCGCGCTCTATCTGCTTGTAATGAGAGCGGTGTGCGTTTCTGCCGAATTCATCTCATTGACTAAATATTTAAGAGGGGATTTTTATTCATTCTCTCGCAGCCCCTTCTCACCCTCCCCTGCGCTTTCCCCCTGAAGTGCTAATGGAAGAAGGATTTGCAGACGTAGATTTAAAATTTTAAGGTCTACAGAACAGAATAATCATAATCAGTCAGATTATATTATGATTCATAAGCAAGAATGCGGCGAGGATCATTACTTAATTTCATGACTGAATTAGCATGTATTTGTGTTCTTTTTAAGTACTTTTCTATTTCATATGCAAACTTCTCTCTCTGCCGGCTTCCAACTCTGTCTGCAAATCCTGCGTTTGACCTTATATCAGGCGAATTAAGTTACTGCTTTTCAGCTAATCGTTGAGTCTGAAAACACAGAATTAATTTTACTCGAGCCATCAATTGAATTGCTGTGTTTTAAGTATTGCATAAAGGCATATGGATTTCATTAAAATAGCTGGATGAAAAAAGCAAGGGAACTGTAACAATCTTTATCGTTTCAACCTCCAATCCTGTTCATACCCCTGCTTATATTTGCTTATATATACATCAACTGTCTTAGTATCCTTTCATTCTTTCTTTGTCCGTTCGACCATCTGTCCTTTTTTCCTTCCTTCCTTCCTTCCTTCCTTCCTTCCTTCCTTCCTTCCTTCCTTCCTTCCTTCCTTCCTTCCTATCTGTGTATCCATCTTTTCATTCATCCATCCATTCATCCAATCATTCATCACCCACCAATTCTTTTTTGTCTTTCCTTCCTTTCTTCCTGTGTATCTGTCCTTCCATCCATTAATCCATCCATGCATCCATCCTTTCTTTTTTTCTCTTTTATTTTCTTTCTTTCTTTCTTCTTTCTTTCTTTCTTTCTTTCTTTTTTCTCTGTTCGACCGTTTGTTCTTACTTTCTTCCTTCCTTCATTCATTCTTTTTTTCCTGTCTGTGTATCTATCCTTCCTATCTATCTATCTATCTATCTATCTATCTATCTATCTATCTATCTATCTATCTATCTATCTATCTATCTATCTATCTATCTATCTATCTATCTATCTATGTATCTATCTATCTATCTATCTATCTATCTATCTATCTATCTATCTATCTATCTATCTATCTATCTATCTATCTATCTTTCTTTCTTTCTTTCCTATCTTTCTTTCTTTGTCTGTTCGACCGTCTGTCTTTCCTTTCTTGCTTCCTGTGTATTTTTCCTTTTATTCATCCATCTTTCTTTCTTCCTTTCTGTCTGTGTGTATCTATCCATCCATCCATCTTTCTTATTTAATTTAATTTAATTTAATTTAATTTAATTTTGATATATTTTAATGTAAAGTTTAAATACAGCAATATAAAGTTTTAATGTTAGAATTTAAAATATTCAATATTAAAAATGTAATTTTAAAATGTTAATATTAGAATTGAATTAACAATTTAAATACTATCATTTAATTTATATTTTAAATATTATAATTTATTTCCCAGTATTGGGTTTTGGGTGGAAGGGCATCCGATGTGTAAAACGAATACCTGAATAGTTGGTGGTTCATTCCGCTGTGGCTTAGGGACTAAGCCGAAGGAAAATTAATGAATAAATATTATAATTTTAATTTATATTTATATTTAAATTAGAATTTAAATATCAGTCCATTGTAAACAACCCGAAAAGTTCAGCACAAACTAAGAGAATAACAAGAAACGTGAAAACATGGAATAAATGAGGGAAGTAACCTTTCTGTGTTTTGGTGTGTCTTGCAGCTGCCGAGGTCAGAGAGCAGCAGTGGTGTTGCGCAGGGCTGCAGGGCTCAGATCAGTGGTGCACAGACTGATAGCTCATCTGCAGGAACAACTAGAGTCAGCAGCAGGCCTCAGGTCAAGGTAGGTGCTGGAGGAGCCGCTTCAACACACACAACTGAGAAACAGCCGCAGGGGCTTTTCTCCATGCCAAGCGTTACATTGCAAACAACCCCATTTTCCAGTTCACTCCATACTGCGCGTTAGCATGATTTATTAGCAGTGGCTTTGAAATGAGCCTGTATTGTGTTCATTTTTTTTTCTTTGGTTGTTGGTTGCACACAATGTGAATAGTGTCAACAAAAGTAAAAACATTGACACTGAATGCTGAAATTGATTTTTCAAAAATAATGATTTTTTTCTGAAAAATTATTACTGAAATTATTCAAAGTGCTGACATAATATTTTAAATAACTAATTTCTAATTAGTTATAAGTGTGTGTCCGAAGCCACTTTTCCTATTTAAAGGACAAAAAAATTACGCTTTGTGCCCTGGTGCATGTTCTAACAGGGTTGTGCTTATTCTCTTATTGAGTTCTGGGTGTGTTTTGAGCATAACATGCATTAAACCAATCAGAGTCACATCTAACATTCTCTTTAAGAGTCAGTTGTGTCGTGCCGTGGCACATTTGCTATTTATATGGTAGACTTGTGGAAGTGGAAAAGCTAAATGGTAAAACGCTTCAAGAAAACAGTTAAACAAACCATCTGCAGTGAGAATAAAGAACGAGCCTCATCCATTCGGCCTCTTTACTTTCTCTTTACTGTTAAGGCTCATACACAATGGGATGTTTTTAGTTTGCGTTTATCAACAGCAATTTTCCAAGACGTTCTTCTTGATTCACACCAAACGATTTTCACTGGCGTCGAACTGAAGAGTGCAAAATCACTCCTTGATGTTAGATTGCGATACAAAAATGTAAGCTTCTGACAATCACTTGTAACACAAAAGAAGAATACAGAAAAGTTGACATGCTTGTTGTTAAAGTTACTGGCGATTCGAACACGCATGGATGTTTCAAGCAGTAGCTCCAGCTCTAACAATGAAGAAATGATTATTGTTTACCTGTGCAATGAGCAGCTCCATGTTCATATCGCCTCTGGGCATCTTCTTCAGTGTGCACTCGCATTGACAGTTTTGCGATTGAGCGCCTCTCAGTGCTGTTTACTATAACTTTAGCAGCTCTGTGCACAAGATCAAAAGTGCCAATCTGATTGGTGGAGAAGGAACACGCAAGCATAAGGCTTTAATTTCTGGTGTTTTTTTGTGCGTTGGTGTTCACGATCACATTGGCGCTCTTTATTTATTCACGAGGTGTTAAAGGTTGACGGAAAACGTGAGCAAAAAACATCCCGGTGTGCACATGCCTATACTCTTTACTCCTTTCGTAGATTAGGTGTTGTACGCACTCCATTGAAGACATCTCTTAGATAGTTAATTTCGTTTAAGCGCAAAGATTTGTTTCAAATCTATTTCTAAATACAGTTCTAATTTCCAGCAAACCAATAAATTAACAATAATAAGGAGGTGTGGTCAAACAAGTAATATCCAAACACACGTCCTATTCCTATGCCTCATACAGTCATGCATACGTCTCTAAAACCTGACAGGTGGACAAATCTAAAATTGTTTGTATTAAAACAAATATACAAATGAAAATGCATATAATAAATAATACTGCTAATAAAAATAACAATATAGCAAAAATACGAATTGTCATGAATAAACTGAAAAAAGACCCTCGACATAAAGAAGGCATGGAGGCAGTGGTGTTTAAATTTTTGTAGAAAATGATAATATTTGTATATTTTTAGTCTTTTATTTCATAACTAAAGATATTTGTGTATTGCTGTACATCCTGTGTGTATTAAGCAATGTGTAACCGTTTGAACCTGCAAAGGTGCATAACTAAAGCACTCTGTGCTGGACTTTAGACTACCTTTTAGTTGGTCAATTGCACAGTCTATTTCAGTTTGTCAAAATAGCAACGCGCCAACAATATGCCTTAACACTACTCCTTTATAGACCATTTCAATATTGTCATGTAATTGGCCCCTGAACATTTCCTGCTTGTTATCAAACTATTTCATAACTATAACAAAAGGCAATTCAATCATAACTTAACATTAAAACAGCTATCATAACATTATATATCTTTTTAGATTCTCAGAAGCTGTAGAAATTAAAAATGTACAACAGGAAACACGTTGGGGCCATTGTTTTTGTTTACATCCCTCAAAATGGTCTATAGGCCGGCACACTCTTGAGTCCACAAAGTGGAATTAATGGATTTGCTATTTAAACAACGTGGCGCAAAATGTGAAAATTAGGGTTGTGCTGATCTGAAAATAGCAAAAAAATTGTGCCAAACAAGTCTTGCGCCTTATTTCGCAGAGTGTATAATAGGGCATAATTTATTTTATTTTTGCCATAATGACAGTACATGATATTTTGCTAGTAATTTTGCAAGATACTAATATTCAGCTTAAAGTGACATTAAGTTAATTGGGTTAGTTAGACATGTTATTGGAAAACTGAAATAAAATTCTTAAGTGGTGTAACAATATTATAATTATTAACCTTAAGAAATATTTAAAAACAACGAAAAACTGTGTTAATTTAAGACTTTCTCCTAAAGAAAAAATGCAATTGGAAATGTCCTTGCTCTATTAAACATCACTCTGGAAATATTTGAAAAACAATTAAAAAGACAACCCCAAATCTGTAACATGGATGCCGGGGTACAATGAAGTTGAGGCTCCAAATGCAGTTTGTAAACTCAGTCATGCAGTCATGCTGGAGTCATGCAGACAATGGTCAAAACAGGAACAAACAGTATCATGAGAAAAATCCAAAATTGCCATTCTGGTTACAGGCAAAGAGGTCAATACAAAACAACATAAACGAGAAACAAGGCAAGGGTCAGAAAACAAAGGAAGGCTAGACAATAGAATGTTTTGTAATGCCACACGATAACAAGACTCAGCACTGTGTGTGTGCAAGCTTGGTGTATAGATATACTAATCCGGAACTGGTGTGGAAGTAAGGTGCCTCCAGCGTGTCCTAAGTCTGCCCCAAGGCCTCCTCTCGGTGGGACATGCCTGGAACACCTCCCTAGGTAGGCATGCAGGAGGCATCTGAAACAGATTCCCTAGGCACCTCAGCTGACTTCTCTCGATGTGGAGGAGCAGCAGCTCTACTCCGAGCTACTGCAGAGTGACAGAGCTCTTCACACTATCTATAAGGGTGCACCCTGCCACCCTTGAAGGAAACTTATTTCTTGTGCTTGTATCCAAGATCTTGTCCTTTCGGTCATGACCCAAAGCTCATGAGCATAGGTGAGAGGAACGTGTATTGAATGGTAGTCGAGAGCTTTGCCTTTCGACTCAGCTCCTTCTTTAACACAATGGACCGGTAAATCGACCGTATTACTGCTGCTGCTGCAACAATCCGCCTGTCAACCTTACGTTCCATCCTCCCCTCACTCATGAGCAAAACCCCAAGATACTTGGGGCAAGCCACCTTTTTTCGGTGGACCACTATGGCCTCAGACTTGAAGTTGCTGACACTCATCTCAGCCAGGCTGAACTTGGCAGCAAACCACTCCTGTGCATCTTGAAGGGCCATGTTTGATGAAGCCAACAGAACAACATCTTCTGCAAATAACAGAGATGGAATCCTGTGATCCCCGAACCGGACTCCCTCCGGCCCAAGGCTGCACATGTAAATATGTAAAAATATTTGCAGGAGGGCTGATCATTTTGCCTGCTTCATGAACATAAACGAACATTGCTGCACATTAAATAAACAATAATACCTGCAGCAAGTTAGCATAGTATATGGTGTCTTTGGAACGAGTCTGTTTTGTTTTCTTTCTTCGGGTTGTGAAATTCGGCTTGATAAAAGCCCCGAGGCTCACTTCAGGATGACGCAGATGGCCAGTCTGCACCGCCAGTGTTATGCTTTAAATTATAGGCCACTGTACTTTCTACATGATGACTCCCTTACCAGTAAATTGGTCTGAAAAGCCTTCATTACGTAACGCCAGTCTATGTATCCAATGGGGTTAGTCTTTTGAATTGTCTTCCCATTTTTCTCCGTCTTCCTCTGTTTCTGTGGCCTCATCAGCGCAGGGGCTGAAATAATGAACGTGTGCTGGGCGGCAATCATTTTTCTCTTGATGAAAAGCACATACAGCAGATGGAAAACTTAAAGAGAGGCGCTCTCTTATTCCCTCACAAACGTCCAGACTGCAACAGTATAGCGCGCACTGTAATCTGGCTGAATTAACAGATGGAAACACACAGACTTTAGAGCGGGTACAGCACTGGACAGCAGGTCACTTGCAGCGTTTGGCTCCCTTTAAATTCATGAGAGAGACTTTGAATTGAATCGGTGACAGGATGTTGAATTACAATGAACCATCCTTCTTTATCTATCTATCTATCTATCTATCTGTCTGTCTGTCTGTCTGTCTGTCTGTCTGTCTGTCTGTCTGTCTGTCTGTCCGTCCGTCCGTCCGTCCGTCCGTCCGTCCGTCCGTCCGTCCGTCCGTCCGTCCGTCCGTCCGTCCGTCCGTCCGTCCGTCCGTCCGTCCGTCCGTCCGTCTGTCTGTCTGTCTTTCTTTCTTTCTTGTTCGTCCGACCATCCTTCCTTCCTTTCTTCCTTCCTTCCTTCCTTCCTTCCTTCCTTCCTTCCTTCCTTCCTTCCTTCCTTCCTTCCTTCTTTCCTGTCTGTATATCTATCTTGCCATCCATCCATCTATCTATGTATTCTTTCTTTGTCCTTGACTGTCCTTCCTTTCTTTCTTCCTGTGTATCCATCCTTGCATCCATTTATCCATCCATCCATCCATCCATCCATCCATCCATCCATCCTTCTTTCTTTTTTTCTTTCTTTCTCTATTCGACCGTCTGTTCTTCCTTACTTCATTCAATCCATCATCCATTCATCTTTCTTTCTTTCTTTCTTTCTTTCTTTCTTTCTTTCTTTCTTTCTTTCTTTCTTTCTTTGTTCGATCTTTTTTATTTCTTTTTTTCCTTTTCTGTCTTTCTGTCATCCTTCCTTCCTGTGTATGTATTCATTGCTGTCTGTCCATCTTTATGTGTATCTATCGTTTCACATTCAAATTTGGATTGTTTGCACTTTATAAGCTTAATTTAGTGTGTTTGCACTTTATAAGGAAATGTAGTCCATTTTAAAGGCAGTTGTGAACGCACCCGCTAACACTTTGCAAATATTTGTACACATAAAAGTGAGTGTTGGTGTGTAAGCACTGCATTAATGAATGATGAAATGATATGAGTTGTATGATACAAAAGCAAGGTCATCTTGAAGATTGTTAGCTGGTTATTGGCCTGAGGCTTGCTGGAGACATTGAAGAGCAGAGAAACATCAGTCTCTGCAGACTCCACCATATCAGCCCTGCAGTCACTGCGCTCAACAAACACACACTCATCCAGTCCAATGCATTATTGAGCATATGTGACTATTAGACATCATAGGGAATCTTGTGGAGATTTGGATTTTACTATCATGTATTAATTCATGTATTCATTAAAAAAAAATCATTTGAAATGTAATTTTCTATTAATTTAAAATATAATAATTATAATGATAATAATAATAATAATTCATGATTTTTATATAGCATATTTTTTAGACACTCAAAGCGCTTTACACATTTTTGATAGGAATCTCCTCGTCCGCCACCAGTGTGCAGCATTTACCTTGATAAAGCGATGCCAGCATATTGTGCTGGACCGCACACCACACACCAGCTAATTGGTGGAGAGAAGACATGAAGTGTGTGTGATGAAGCTTATTATATGGGGTGATTCGGAGGTCAATGCGCAAATGTAGCCAGGTTGCTGAGGTTAAAACCCTACTCTTTTTTTTTTTTTTTTTTTAATGGACATCCTGGGATCTCATCGGAAAAACTACGCTCTCTGAACGGTATAGAGTCTCCATCAATATACTGGGGTGTTAAGACCCACACAGATAGTAGGTTGAGTGCCCCTCTGCTGGTCTCACTAACACAACTACTGCGAGCAACCAGTTGTAGCAACCAGTACATCCAGGTACTGACCAGGAGCAGCCCTTCTGTGCTCCAGTGGGCGACCATGTGATAGTTGCAAAGAGCTAGCTGCTGTGATCTTTCTAATCCGAAGTCAAAGGCTTATTAAAGATATAAAATATTATTAATATCAATATGAAAAAACAAATAATTAAAAAAATGAAAGAATTTTGCTTACCAATGTTGCGTTAGGCGGTTCATTCCGCTGTGGTAACCTTGGATTAATAGAAAATGAATGAATGAATGTTGCATTAAGAATGATGTGAAAATTATTTATTTATTGTTAATCTTTTTAACTAATTATAAACTTTTTTAATTAATTTTTTTTATATAATTACATTTCAAATACTTGCTTTCTTATAAAAGGGTAGTTAAAAATGTAATTATATTCCTGGTATTAAATTACAATTTTCAGCATCATTCCTCCAGTCTTCCGTGTGACATGCATTGTAAAAACCAATAAACTGACTAAAACTATTAAATTGACTTGACTTAATTTTAATAACTGTGCATAGTTCACTTACTTAACAATTTTAAAGCAATGGATTTACTCACTATTTTTAAGTTAAATCAACTAATCACTTTAAAATAAACAGTTACTTTGCTTTTTAAAGTAAAATAAACTAATCAGTTCTTACATTGTGCTTTTTTAAAAAAAAAAAATTGTAATTCATACAGTTAAATTCACAATTATTAACCCTCCTGAATTATTAGTAGCACCCCCTCCCAATTTTTCGACCCGCAATTTCTGTTTAATGCTATTTTTATTAATTAAACACATTTCTAAACATAATAGCTATAATAACTCATTTCTATTAATTGATTTATTTTATCTTTGCCATGAGGAAAGCACATAATATTTTGCTAGATATTTTTCACGACACTAATATTCAGCTTAAAATGACAATTAAAGGACAATTTAGGGTAAATAGGCAAGTCATTATATATGTTAGGTAGTGGACGCTGGCAACAAATGTGCCGATCTAAATGCAGTTTATTAAAGGACAAGTTGTACAGGCAAAGGTCAAAAACGGGCAAAACAATAGTGTAATGAAGTTTACAGCCCTTTGGCTGCCGGGAAGAAGGAGGCGGAGAACCGACGCAGGTTTAAAATATTTAATAATAACAATGACGGCAGCTCCTCACGGAGACTGCCGTCTAAACCAAAACAAACGGATGGCAGCTCCTCACGGAGACTGCCGTCAAACTGAAAACAAAAGTAAAATATGTCCCGGTCCTCTCTCGGCTTCCTCTGCCATCATTCCTCCTTTTATTGTCCAGAGCTCCTTCCGTGGGATCCGAAGCAGGTGCGCACCGCAGGTGTATCCACTTACGCGGTGGCCTCACTCCGTTCCCACGGCTCTTGGCCACGCCCCCTCCCCACAAATAGCATAAAGGTAATCCAATAAACATGGTCAAAATTACAGGCGAGAGGTCAGGCTAGGTGGTAAAGGGTCAAACCAGGAACAAGGCAAGAATCAAAAACACGAAAACAAACAAGGAAAAAGTGCTTCGCAATGTTCGAAAAGAAACAAGACTCAGCAATGTGGATGTGAAAGTGGAGTCTAGGTAATCAGGGAAAATGAGCTACAGATGTGTCTATGTGTGAATGTCCAGATTATTGTCAGCTGTTGCAGGGGTTGATAGGTGCAAAGAGTTCTGGGAGTTGTAGTTCAGAATACTGGAAGTACTCTCCAGTAAAGAAAACACCGCTGGCAATCACAATGGTTTATTCTGTAGACAATCGAAAAAATATAGCTTAAGGGGGCTAATAAAATTGACCTACAAATGTTTTTTTTTTTTTTTATTTATTAAAAACTGCTTTTATTCTAGCTGAAATAAAACAAATTTATCCAGAAGAAAAAATATTATCGTAAACACTGTGAAAATGCCTTGCTCTGTTATACATAATAATAAAGAAAATCACAGGAGGGCTAATCATTTTGACTTCAACTGTATATTTATATACTGTGTTTCTAACCATATGAATATGTGTTTGTGTGTTTTACCTGTAGAGATTGTCCGGAAGTGTGACCTCCTCTGTGAGTAAACCCTGACTGATGGACTGAAGGCTGTCTGAGGCATTTTTTGTTGGATGGTCTGGAGAGTTCCTGCATGGTCTGACACTTAACACATCTAAACTCCTTCATCCTCTTCCTCCAAGCTGCTCTACTATTTACCCAAACCCTTTACTCTCCTGGTGACCAGAACTCAAACACTGTAAACCTCCCTCAGCAGTCTTCCATCTTTCCTATAATCCTCTTCTGTCAGATCCTGATGAGCGAATCAGTAATGTGCTCCTGATCGGCACGTAAAAAGCTTCACGTTTTGGTTTTTTCACGTAGCGCCACAATTTCTATGCAACACGACGGTTGTGTGGCATGTGATTTTATGGCTGTTTGATGCGATTACTGTTTTTTTTTACTCCCTGAAAAACAAAGAAATGTATCAACATTTTGTGCCTTGCAGTTACTGTGTGTGCGGTGCGAAAGCAGACATGCGGCAAGGCTGAGATCGACTGTAAATATGTAAACTGTACGTTAAGACCCTGATGTATAATGATGTCATAATACTTCATGTTACCGTGTTACTGTTTGTGTTTCGTGACGTGGATTAATAGCTACTGTTAGACTGCATGGGGAAGTATGTACAAGGACAACTTCCATAAATAAACACAATTTATTGAATTTATTCGCGGCTTTTCTATATATTTAGATAGATTGTTGCTTGTTTTTGTTTTTTTTACTAGATTATCACTGTTAATTGTATTGTATATACAATATATTGCAGGCATTTGAATATTGGTGCTTTAATAATTGGGCATGTTGTCTGATTTTATGGGGTAAGTTGTCACAATGTGAGTCTTGGTTATTGATATTTATCTTAGCATTTTATGTAAGTAATTTTTAAGTAATACGCACCATTTTTATATATTAAATATTGTATTTATTTTTATTCACTAGGTATACACTACCTGACAAAAGCAACCCAGGCTCATTCTGAAAACGTAGTCTCGCGGACGTTTCTGGAGACCGCGAAATACGTCCCGGGAGATACATATTTTTGCACTTTTTGTTTTTGCGAATCAACGAGAGGACACTGTGTGCGCTTTTTTGCATCTCATTTGCCTCTAGCAGCTGTTAACAGCTCCTTCTCTTCTTTTACTGAATGACTGAATGATTGACTGGGCGACCGGCCAATCGACCAACCCACCCCTCCTCTTTCCCTAAACCCAACCAATTTTACCAATTGACCTGCCTGCCTGCTTACTTCCCTAAACCCTGCCGTTTACAAAAGCTGTCCAGAAAAAGAAAAGCCCTTGTCTGATTTTTCAAATGTTTTCAGATTTTACCATATTCTCACGGTTGTTCACTTATTCGTTTTAATTTGTTTTAATTTAATTTAATTTGTTTTTAATTCGTTTTAACTAGTTTTTGTCTTACCTGATTTCTGGAACCACTCTTTCCCGGACTCAAACCCGGTCGTCATCATGGTCAACTCCTCTCTGCGTCTCAAGTCCGCCGGTGTACACGACAAGCTAACTGGACAATCTGGTTGCAGCGGGAAAGCACTCCACATGGAGGAAAAGGTCAACCGGAAAGTGCCAAAAGTAATGGCGTCATACCGCCCCCGCAGCGTTCACTTAAAAAAAATGAAATGCTGCCATACGTACTTCCGGCTATATAATTTGCGGTCTCCAGAAACATCCGCGGGACTACGTTTTCAGAATGAGCCTGTGTTAGACAAAAGTCTTGTCGTCGATCTCAGTTGTAAGAGCAACAAATAATAACTTGTCTTCTAGTTGATCATTTAGAAAAGTGGCCAACCCAGTCACCAGACATGATTATTATTGAGCATGTCTGTGTTAAGATGAAGGAGGAGGCATTAAAGATGATTTCAAAGCATCATGCTGAACTCTGGGAGTCCTGCAAGAATGCTTTCTCTGTCATTCCAGATGACTTTATTAATAAGTTATGTA
This sequence comes from Danio rerio, assembly GCF_052040795.2. Lineage (NCBI taxonomy): Eukaryota > Metazoa > Chordata > Actinopteri > Cypriniformes > Danionidae > Danio > Danio rerio. The sequence continues at coordinate 10,378,998 of NC_141037.1, forward strand.
TTAATACTTAATAATAAGACTTTATAAATATTATTACAATTGTATTTTCACTCATTTATTTATTTTCCTTTCGGCTTAAGCCTGGTTTTTACTTCTGCGTGGAGAAATGTGCGTAGCCGTGCATTTATACTTCTGCGTGCTGTTTGTGTTGCTCTGCAATAACACTTCAGAAACTCTAGTTGGCAGTAGTTGTATATGTTCATCTGTGTCGAGTTTTTTCGCTGGTGTTTTGTTTTTTCTAAATGCTACCTTAATGTACAAGTGGCTCAGACTCACTCATTTTGAGGCTGGAATCGGTGGACGTGCAACAATTTTAATCGTAAATTAGTAAACACAACAAAACACAACAGTCTCCATCCAGGGGTTTGTTCTTCGTACAAGGATTACTCAGTTAGCTGGATTTGGATATTGACGATTTGACACGATCCAGGATCGTTTCGTTCTTTAAAGCTGATCCGAGAGTTGTTGTCATAGCAACAGTTCTGCTAGGTCAAACCTGATCGGGAGCAGGTTCAATTCATATAAACAGGATTAGATCGGCTCAGTTCAAGCAAATATAATACAGAAAGTATGTTCCGAATTCTGATATTTTCTTACAGTAGTAGTTATATACACTTGGGAAAAGAGTAAATATTTTTTAAACTATATATATATATATATATATATATATATATATATATATATATATATATATATATATATATATATATATATATATATATATATATATAAATAAAAGTTATAGTTATTAATAAAATAAAGTTATATATATTAATAAAACTTATGCAATCTGCACTCTCGAAATGAAAGTACAAAGAGGTGGTGCAAAGAGAAAACTTATTGATATGAACTTTTTTAGATCGCTTAGTAAAAATTGTGTATAATAGAAATGCACAATATGTGACTTTTTAAAAGCAATAATACATTTATGCAGTCATAAACATATTTTGATAGTTAATATGCCAGTGATTTGATGCTTCACAAAAGTTGCAGACGCCTTTACCAATATCAAAATGCTTTTGTAAACAACCAGTTATTCTTTACACCGATTAAAAAAACGGCTATTATAATAAAGAAAATATTTTTCTAAATGTGGAACTAAATACACTGATATGCACTGAAATACATGATGAATACTCTTGACACATGAAAGAGTAAAGCCTGCAGCTCACAACAAATGTGGAAGGTTATTGCGTGTCATATTTAACAAACCGTTTCTGCTAATTTAACGTAATTTTGCTCACATGGATAATTGAATATTAATCAGATGATTAATGAGCGTCATTACGCTGCTGTGCCGTCAGCCAATCGTTGCAATGCTGATCATGATTTCGAGGATCGATAGATCTGTCCTTCACAACACACGCAGCGATCTCAGATCAGTTTATCCAAACATTCTAATCTGATTCGCGAACTTGTTTGAAGAACCAAATTAGCGAGAGATCAGTTATCAAGATTAAAAGATCCAGGATCTGTCAAATCATCTTAGATCATTTAAGCGAGGTACAAAGAACGGACCCCTGAGCCCCTTCACTAGACTCCACATTTGTAAACACTCGCTCTATCAGGCTCGCGCGGCTCTCTGCATCACCCACTTGTCAGTGCTACCAAGCCGACCAATCACAGAGCTTGCGCTACCTGTCGTTGTGACGTGTAGTTAAATTGACTTTTTTTCCAGTTTTTTAATGAAAGGAAAAAAGAACACTCTAAAAAATGACTTTTGTTGCTTGTACAAACAACTTATTTGAAAAAACATTTATTTAAAAACTTATTTAAAACACACGGTGCAGAGGTTAGCACTGTCGTCTCACAGAAAGAAGGTTGCTGGTTTGAGTCCTGACTGGGCCAGGGATTATTGTGTGGAGTTTGCATGTTCTCCCTGAGTGTCACGGTTTGCTCATTCACAAATGCACTGCATCGCAGAAGTGATCAAAAACACATATTTATTTACAAAACATTTACGAACATGGAACACGGGCATCACTGGGGTGGCTGACACTTCCCTTCTGGACCAAGGACTGAACAAAACACAGAGTGTAAATGCACAAGACATAATGAACTGACTACAAACAGGGATGAGACATAACTAATAATCATCAAGATGGAATCAAACAAGAGACACCACATGACACAACAGAACACAGACACACCAGACATGTGACACTGTGTTGATGTGGGTGCTCCAGTTTCCCTCATAGTCCAAAGACTTGCGGTGCAGGTGAATTGATGATTGACTGGTTTTCAGCTAACTTTTTAAAATTAAACAGCGACAAAACTGAAGCCCTTCTCATTGGCACTAAAAGTGTTTTGGATAAAGCTGATCATTTCACTATAGACATTATAGATAACAGCACAATTTTTCCTTCAGTGCAGGTAAAGAGTTTGAGTGTCATCTTGGATAGCACACTCTCATTCGAAGGTCACATCAATAATATCACACGCAATGCATATTTCCACCTGCGTAATATCACTCGTCTCCGCCCTTCTCTCACAACTAATAACACAGCCATTCTTATCCACGCATTAGTTACTTCACATCTAGACTACTGTAATGCACTTCTTTCTGGACTTCGTTCCAAACTTCTCCATAAAATCTAACTGGTTCAGAACCATGCAGCTCGTGTCATCTCTAGGACCCCATCTCACGAGCACGTCACACCACTCCTCTATCAGCTTCATTGGCTTCTAGTAAAGTATCGAATTGATTTTAAAATATTACTTCTAACTTTCAAGGCACTCCATAATCTCGCTCCTCAATATCTCACTGAACTTCTCCATATCTACACCCCTTCTTGTACCCATAGATCAGCCAACAACTTCACCCTGGTACCACCTCGCACTCGATTGAGCACAATGGGAGACAGATCGTTTAGCTCTATGGCTCCTTGGCTATGGAACTCACTTCCACTAGATCTTAGGAGCAGTGATAGACTTCACACTTTTAAATCCCGTCTAAAGACCCATCTTTTTAAACAGGCTTTTACTTAACAATTATTTTTTTATCATGTTTTTATTATGTTCTTTTATATTCGCTATTGTGTTTTAACTTGTTTGGTTAATGATTTTTTTTTAGCAATGTTTATTTGTTTAGCATGTCTGCTGATGCTGATTGTAAGGCGACCTTGGGTGTCTAGAAAGGCGCCATTTACAAATAAAATGAATTATTATTATTATTATTATGAAACTAAGTTGACCATAGTGTATAAGTGTGTTTGAGTGTTTCCCAGTACTTGGTTGCAGCTGGAAGGGCATCAGCTGTGTAAAACATATGCTGGATAAGTTGGCGGTTCATTCTGCTGTGGTGACCCCTAATGAATAAAGGGACTAAGCCGAAGAAAAACTAATGAATGAATGAAAAAACACAATTCTTATTTTTTGGGGGACAACTTCATTGTTTTTTGTTCAATTTACTTAAATTTGTAAAAATGATTATGTTAACTTATTCGATTTGTGTTGGGACAACATCAAGGAATTGTTTAGAACTTTTTACACTGAATGTATTTAAAATGATTAAAACAAATAAATATATAAATAAATACCTACAGTACATATATCTTTGCTGTCATTTTGATACATTTAATACATCTAAAACTAAGTTTTAGCCCATTGTGACAACTTGCCCCTTTTTACAATAAACTGATTGTGAATATAATCATGCAACTATATACCGAAAACCCCTTTTTCCCTTATAGCAGCGTACTATAGACAACAGGTCATGCGCATCAGCTTTAAAGCCTGGGCCGGGCCATCAGAAGGTTATTTTTGTGGCTAATATTCTGTTTACAGGAAGTCCTGATGACTCTGAAGATTGCATGATGGGCCCTCAGAGATTCAGATATACAGTGGCATCGGAACCGCTGCAGCTCTTCGACAGCCAATCAAGCGTCTCTCCTGATTGCGCGGCTGATGATCAGCTCTCTGCCGTAATGGCCCATCGGCTCCTGCAGGATTGCGTGTTTGTTGATGATGAGCGAACGCCTGCACCGGAACAAAATCAGACGCTGCCAATGGAGGACGAGGAGGAGACGTGCATGACTGGTTCCTTATGAAACAAGCGTACAGTGTGTTTACTGTATCTCACCAAACCTGACACATTTAACCTAAAACATTTATGCAAGTTAAATGGAAAGTTTGACCAAAAGTCAATATTAGGTGTTTTTTTATTTTTGTTTTATTTTGTTTTGTTTTCTTAATTTGCTAGTTTTTTGGTGAACAATTCATCTGTGCGTGTCATTAAGAAAAAAAAATATTTTCCTTGTGATCCTTAATTGAAATCTGAAAATACACTTCCTGTTTGTTTTCAGTTACATTCTCAGATTACGTCTGAGGTACTGGGTGGGGCTAACACTTAACCACGCCCCTCCAACTGTCAATTTTGACAACAAACAGAAATGGTGAGGAGGAGGAGTCTGTTAGCAAAGAGCTTAGAATCACCAAGAGGCGACACTGAATAGAACGTATAGCACAGCAACAGGCCCGGATTCCGCCATTTTGGAGTGAAAGCGGTCAGCCGTCCATTGGATCTCATTGCTGTTGCGATGGCAAGCAGCTGCTTTGTTTTTTATTTATTTGCTTAAAAAGTGCATTAAAGTTAAGATGCAACCTAAAAGATGACAATACAGCACTTACAATCCCAATCATCAGCACTTTTAATAGTTTATTTTAAAGACTTAAAATATGCTGTTGTTCTATTGGAGTTTTCATTCCAAAATGGCAGCTGCGCCATCTAGTGGCTGTTTCCCAAATCGCACTAGAGTGTCGCCTCTTGGTGATTCTATGCTCTTTGCTGTTAGGTTGTAATGACTGCACAACCCTTTTCCTGATCTTTCTTAATTAAGTACCTACTTTACTACATCCAATCAGCTCGCAGTAGGAAAAAAAGGCCAATGTTTTCTCATTTAATATTCTGTTTCTTTACACTCAAAAAAAAAAAAAATCTGCAATTTTACGGTTTATTTCCGGCAGCTGGCGTACCAGAAAAAAAAAACATAAAATAACAAACATTAAATACAGAAATTTACTTTAAATTAACAAATATTAAATTATAGAAGTTTTCCTTAAATTTAAATTTCTGGTAAATTTCCAGTAAATTTCTGTAATTTAACGACTGTTATTTAACGTTTTTTTTTTCCGGTACTCCAGCTTACATATTTTTTTGTACAGTGTAAGAACAGCATCATGATACAAATTTTTATTTTTTTAAATGGTCACAGCTTCTGGTTTTCGTGGACTTTAAAGGTGCCATGAAATGCTCTGAATTATGCGTTTGTGTTTGATGTGTGACTTGATTTCAACTTAAACATGCAGACAAGTGTGGAGCCAAGAGTGGCTCCTACCCTTTTAAAAAGAAACAGCCAATATCTGGGTTTTTTAGTCACATGTAGATCTGCCAATGATCATGTGATTGATTTTGTGCAAGTTTAATGAATTAATGAAAAGAAAAAAGAAAAAGATTTTATTCACAAAGTTCAACCAAAAATGAACCTTAGGTGATTTTTTTCTTCTTCTGTAGAACATTAAAGGTGCTGTATGTAAGTTTCTGACTCTTCTAAAGCATAAAAATACCATAATATGTTTGCAGATATTTAAGTAAAATGCCAAGTGAACATTCTTGTTTATCTGAAAAACAATGCTTAAGTCAGACATTCTGCTTTGAAAATGTGCATTACGTGCCTAAACATCTTTCTTTTGTTTTGGTTCTTTTAACTCGCCCAATGCCAGTTTAGCCAATTATATTTCAGCACCCCGGGTTGCCTTTGTGGAAACAGTGTATATCATTCAGAGCGGCCTCTGATAGACTCACAAAAATAAAAACTGCAACAAAATGTACCTCCTGCGTATTTCGCGATCTCCAGAAATGTATACACAGGGTTTCCGCGGTTTCCTTAAAAGGTTTAAAATATTTACTTGAACAGTTTGCGTGGTGCCGCGTTTCATTTGAGTTGAACATGAATCATTTTGAAGAGATTTTGTCTGAAACAGGTATGACTGTACTGAAGAAAGTTTTTGTTGAAAGTTTGGAAAAACCTGAGTGATAAGTTTTTTAAAGCCATTAGAGATCATGGCAAAAGTGACGCAGATACACAATTACAGAATATGTTTTTCCGCCATTCTTAGGTTTAACACTGATGTATATATTTCAATTTAAATAGTTACAAAACTATATTTAAGTAACAAATAATTTCTTTGATAACTGGAAAAGAATATTTGAGCCTATCGGTTTACAGTATACCGATGCCATGTTTTTTACGCTTTATTGGTGATAATGGTTTCCTAGAGATTGGAAGGGCATCCGCTGCGTAAAAATGTGCTGGATAAGTTGGCGGTTCATTCCGCTGTGGCGACCCGGATTAATAAAGGGACTAAGCCAACAAGACAATAAATGAATGGTGATAATGGTCAGGAATGTTGGACCATTATTGCCTTTTTAGCTTATAGAGAATAGAAACTAACCAGCCAGTAATGTGTCAACTGTTGACTGGGCAAGATAAAGAAAGTATTTTTTAGTTAGTGTACTTTGTTTTTTTGCTTTTATTCTTTCCATAATAAAAAAATATATATAATTGTAGAGCAACCCATGTTCTGTAGTCATTAATATTTACCTTTAACATGTAGAACTGTCCGAGATATGAACTAAAGCAAGAGACACATCAAAGTTTGATTTAAAAAATCTTGAATTGTTATAAAAATTTTTATAGTCATTAAAATAAATTATTAAAAAATAATAAAAAGCAATTAGTTTAAAAATCTTGAACGATATTAATGATATGATGTAGTTCCTGAAACTTCCTGCTTCTCTGTTTATCCATTTAACTTGACGGTGGCTTTCTTTTGACCACCGTGTCGTTTTAAAGAGCCTCATCCGTTTGAGGTGCGCGCGCAGTCAGCCTTAAGATTTTTGTTTGTTTTTTCCTGTAGTTCAATGATGCATCTAACCTGTCTTCAGTACTGTTCAATTTGAATACATTTATTTTGCCACTAATTTTGTGATTTTTTTATTTTCTCTTTATGTGTATGCATGTTTTTTATATTGTGATATAGGTCTTAAATTTAATACTGTCTTAAATTTGACATTATGATATCTGCAGAAACCCTGATATAGGGGCACGTAATCAGAACGAGCCTGGGTTGAAGATCCATGTTGTTGCATTTTTAGTTAAAAAAAGTTGGTGGTTGTTTTTTTTTTTATGTGTTTACTTTGCTGTTTTCTCTTCACCTTGTTCTACTTGTGGTCAGTGTCTTTGTCAATTTTCTTTAAATAAAAACAGCTTTCTTTCTTTTTTTATATACATTTTATCTTTAAAAAGGTCACTTGCAATTGCAGTCCATAATGAACAAAATGGAATAAAATACAGAACAGAACAAAACAAAACAAACAAACCATAATCCCTCAGGTTCAGCTCACTAATAATTACAATAAACTTGCCATCCGAGAAAACAAATTACTTAATTAGTAAGCCAATGGAAAATTTTAGTACACAAAGTGCTGCATGAAAACTGAAATAAGCTAATAAGGCTAGCACACAGCAGAGGTCCACAAAATCTGTCAGGTCTCTGAATATTGTGTGCATATTATTATTTTGAACTGATCATTTATATGTGCTGATGCATCTTTTATTTGAGATGAATGCACTTGAGTGACCTTTTTTCTTTGAAAACTGATGTGTATGAACTCTGATCAATGAGCCCTACAGTCAGTCAGTTCTAAAAACCAATACAAACCATGTGCTAATGACCAAAACAAGTTGATCAAAAGGTTGAGTCCAATTTGTGGCCATAGCAAGGCTTTTTTGAGGGGGGTTTCAGTCTGTATCAAATAAGGTAGCTCTGTGCTAAATAAGCTGAAGCAGAACTTGTGAAGTCAATGATGCGTCACTGAAGTTGATCTGCCCCCAGTTCTCAGGTCAGATATCCTACTTTAAGCAGTGTTTTATACTTTATTTCCAGCTAGAAACTTGGAAAGTCCCAATTCTGAGTTGTCCAGAATGTAGCATTAAACACTTTCCTACAGTGTGTCGATATATCAATAAACCAAAGACCAATAGGAGCACCAAACCTGATATAGGAACAACAACTTCAAACCACCTCTGGGAAAAATTAAAACGTTTATTTAGGTTTTTTTGTTTTATTATCAAGCCATGTTATGACCAAAAATAATGCTACATATTGTTTATGTTGACATCACGATGCCGCAGTGGGTTGCTTGATCTCCTCACAGTGTGAGACTGACTAAACATAAACCAACTCAGTACAACGAGAGAACAACTTCATTTGCATTCATTTTATTTATCAGAAGGTAAAATGCATTAAATGAATGCAAATGTGCATTACTCCACTACAGGCAATGAATACTTTACAAATTATAAACTGTCAGACTTCTTTAATCTCACACTAAAGATGGCCAGTCCTTGTCCAGAGCGAACGCTACAGATCCATATTACATCTGAGCGGGAAAGTCACGTTAATATTTAAAATAAGGTTTTTGGCATGGGAACGATGGCATTGATAAATTAGGATGGAAATGAATTCTTACACTGTCTTCAAAACACTGCATGGCGAACAAATTATTCCCCTTTTTGCAATTAACAGGACATTTTTGTATGAAATGGAAATGGCTTTAAAGGTAGTAAAGGTCATGTGTATCGAACCATGGTGGCTTTGCAATTACAGCCAGTCAGAATGTTGATTCGGAGGCTTTGCCCAGGCATAGATGGAAAAATTAATAAGTTGAAGTCTCTTTGTTGAAAAGATCGCTGTTGATTATATGACATTATGTGACAAAGAAGACAAGTTGCGGGCAATTTTTTCCACATGAGTTTAAGTGGGATAAAAGAACTGGCGAATGACCTTCAAATGTCACAAATCTCTTTCTAGTTTTGGTGCACGCAAAACGGAAAACTTCATGCTGTTTAACTGTCTCAATGTGTGAAACAACATGCTTTTTTTTCGCATTGTTTTGCACATGTGAAATCCTCACTCATTCTGAAGACGTAGCCTTATATACATTTCTGAAGAGCCCGACCCGCTCTGACACAATAATCCTAATTATAAAACAGAGCCTGATTTAAACTCAACTATTTTTTAATACATGATTACAGATGTCCTCAACTACATGATTTTCTCAAACAAAATTTGTCTCTTTTTTTTTCAACTTCAGGAGCTGACCAGGCCAAAACAATAAACAAAACAAACTAAATTTAAATGCCCTCTAAATTCCCTATTTTCAGCAAAAAGAAAGAAAATAAAATACACTTTCCTACCTTACTCCCTTGTCCACAAAAACACTCAATTAAGTGAAGTTTATTCATAAACAAATTTCGAGAGGATCACGTGCTTATGATTGTTCGCAGCTGTTCCAACTTTAGCTAATGACTGATTATCCAATCAGACGATCCTTAACTCACTATAAATAACCAGACTTTTCTCATCTCAATTTCTTCGTCTCGAAGAAACCCCCCCCACCCATCCCTACTTTCCCTCCTTTCAAACGGGCGTCACGGTGGCCAGCGATTAGCGCTGTTGCCTCACAGCAAGAATGCCCCTGGTTTAATTCCTTTCCAAACCAGACGGCATTTTGCTCGTTCTCCTCGTGGTCGCGTGAGTTTTCCCCGGGTCCTCCGGTTTACTCCTACAGTTCAAAAACAAGCACTCTAAACAATTAATCCAAATACATTAGCTAACCTCTGAGTACACCTTTCAGTATACATATCTGACACTTAGCTACAACAAGCAAGAAGGGGAGTCATCGAGATCTACCTGAGCTCAAACTCCCCTCTCGCCTTGCATCAGGAGGGAGCCCAGGGCTCGAGGATCTTATAAGCTCAGGGCTGTCTCCCGGGACAGCTCGCCAAACTAGCATTACTATCAATCATCAGCTAAGTGTGAACTCTTGAAAGAAGGTACAAAAGAAAATGGCGTCAAGCTCCCTACTTACTATGTACAAATATTTACAATCAGCAAACCAATCCAAAAAGGGGCAAAACAGAAGAGTAGTCATTCCACAGGCAGACGTCAGATTTTCAATGTCAACAAGCAAGAACTAAAGCACTAAATACTTTCACAGATCTTTCTCAAACACTTAGACAAACTCCAATTCAACAAATCTAACAAACAAACACACACTTTATTTTTATAACCATAAACACACCACTACCAACCACAAGTGAGCTCAAACTAGGGATGGTTGACGTGAAACTAATGTTTCGACAGTGTCGAGATCCCGAAGCGCAAGTGTTTCGAAACACTGCACCGAAGCATGATCTGAAGCACCCAAGTCACGTGACTAAAGTGTTTCGAAACACCTGGTCACGTGACTAAAGTGATTCAAAGCATAGATCAGCGTAAAAGCGTTTCGAGACCTGGCGAATCTTCATTTGGCTGCCTAGGTCAAAAATAATTCTGTTTCATATGGCCTAGTGGACTGTACGTGTGCACGTTAATACTGTGCTTTGAATTAAGTTTTGGGTTCGAATCCCGACTTGTACAAATATTCTGAAATCATGGTTTCATGTATTTTAATCATGTTTCTGTTTTGTGTAGCCTAAGTAGGATACAGCTGCACTTACGCCCTCAATATAGCATCTGTTTGTAACACTGTAAAACTATAATTAATAATTTTACAGTACTGTGATGGTTGGGTTTTGGGTTTGGGTAGACATTAATAAAATACAATAAATGGGAAATTTAATGAATAATATAAATAATTCTTGATAACTTCAGGCCACAGTTTCTGATCTAGCATTAGATCCCTGTTTTAAGACCAAAACAAGACATATTTATTCACAAATTGTTTATTCGGATATCAGACCAATGTTGAAACAAAATGATACAAGAGCAATGCATAACCAACTGGTATTAAAGCATTTCAAAACAACGTCAACCTGGATTCAAACCCACTATCCCTGCATGATAATCAAACACCTTAACCACTCCACTATATTGCTTGAAGGGTCAAGCATACATAGTGGGGTTTAATGCCTCAATTTGCTCAACTGTTCTTTGTTGAAGCTGTTTCAGTACACTACATAAAAAATGACCACTTGGTGTCACTGTAGAGTGGGGTTTTGAAACATTTCGAAGCTTCGACACATTTGCTTCGACTGTTTCAGTGTTTCAAAAAAGTCTCGCTTTGCCCACCACTAGCTCAAACAGCTAAACAGGAAGTGACAGAGGAAGATTTTATAAGCAGCCAGGAGTCAGCTGACTAGGCAGGGTGTGGCATCAATTGGAGCAGGGGCAGGACCAAACAAAGGAGCAAGCAGCTGCTTCCTGCAGAGAGACACAGAACACTTCCCAAGAATAAAAATAGCATTATTAATACATGAAGGGACATAACAGCCGCCGACTTGCGGCGCCGGTGTGTACCCTGATAGAAATCTATGTTTAGAATTCTAAAATGCATGGCGCTTCGTGGCGCTTCGTGGCGCTATGCGGCGCGTCGCAACGTGTGGTGTACGACCTGCTTAAGCCTGGTTTGTCCAACTGATAGTGTTTTAAAAAGCACCGATTGATCCGCCCACTCACTTCCCTAAACCCAACTGACAATGTATTGACACTCCACTTTGCGTCTCAAGTCTGCCAATGTATGTGTTAATATACTGGGCAAACTGGTAACAGCGGAAAAGCCGTCCATACAGAGGTAAGCGGTTAGCCTGTTTGCACGACAAGGAATGGCGTCAGCGTAGCATTTGTTTTAAAGACGAAATGCAGCCATTCATAGTTCTGGCTACATAATTCTCAATCTCCAGAAATGTATACAGGGCTTCATTTTCAGAATGAGCCTATGCTGGAGAAGGGGTTGGGTGGGGTCTCTTAGTAAGTCAGTCAGTCAGTCGACTGGCCTCTGGTGGATTTACGCAGAACAGCAGGAGCGAATGGCACTTGCAAGAGTAATTTGAGATCAGCAAAAAGGTAACACAGCGGCCTTTCTCCAGAAATGTATATAGGGCTACGTTTTCAGAATGAGTCTGGGTTGGAAATCCTCTGTTTTGAAATCAGCCAATTAATTCTTGCCTTTTCTCCTTTCTATAGGCTTCTGTATGATGTTGTAAAGCAAATCTGGATGTAAACATGACTGCCAACTCAACGCCGTGCTGAAGGTTTGATGTGAAGGCACGATATTAAACGTGGCATGTCACCATAACACCAGCTCTATATCTTGACAGGATGTCTATACATCACAGGCTTTTATGTTTCAGGGTAATGATAGGCCTTTGAGAGACTGTGAGAAAGCATCAGCGCTGTCCAGCTCCAGCCGAGGCGACGCTACTCAGATCCCTGCTGCCGACAAGCATTTATACTCCAACATATGACCTTGTTTTCTGCCTTTCTTTATTGTAAGTGTTCAGTTATTGTGCTGCAAACAGAGGAGAAGAGGGAGACACGTGTACACCCACAAACACTACAGGTGAGCTTATCAAAGCAAACAGTAATCTATACAAGATCACTTCAGTTATTATCAACTCAATAGATTTGCCATTGGTATAGTATGTTTTAAAAGTATAAATTTGCATTTGTTTATATATTAAGCTCTTGTCAGTTACTGTTAATCATGGCCAGGGTGCTCTTTTTTTGTATTAATTAAAATTTCATGTCTTTCATCTCTCTCTCTCTCTCTCTCTCTCTCTCTCTCTCTCTCTCTAATTTACAATATTATATTTGTGCTTATACATAAGTTTATTTAGAACTGAAGCTAAAACTGGTGCTTATCTAACAAAAAAAAAAAACGCTTAAAAAATTAGTAGTCAAATTTGTATGTTAGAGAAAAATGTTAAATGCAAATTTAAAAATAGAAAATCAAACAAAAAAAATCAAGAGAAACCAAAATTATATAAAATTTAGTTAAAATTTTGTATTTTGTTATTTTTGTCCGCAATATTTTGCTTGAATTACAATTTATTGAATTATATATATATATATATATATATATATATATATATATATATATATATATATATATATATATATATATATATATATATATATATATATACATATATATATATTTAAGGATGTAATGTATGAAATATTGTAAATGTGAAATATTTGCAAATAAATGGTATATAATGGTCTTAATTGACATTTTTAAAACATGAAACCAGTATAGTTTATAAAATAAAACACAAAAAAGTCATAAAGTCAAAAATGTCAGAAGTGTAAATAAAACAAAAATGTAAATTAATGTTAAATAGAAATATATCAAATATTAATTTATTTATAGCACATTATATGCTTGAACCGTTTGGTGAAAATCTAAATGATACATGAACTATTTGCTTCTCTTTTTGTTATTTGTTTTTTTTTAGCATAGTTTAGTTCTTTTATTAAAAAACAACATCACATTTCTCTTTATTTTTATTGTGAATATGTACATGAATGTTACATCAAGAAGAATTATATCGCCTTTTTTTAATAATTGTGTATTTAGTGTCCTTATTTTTATATGTTGGATTATTTGTTTATTTAACTACAATTTATCACATTTTAATGTTTTTATTATAATTTATTATTTAATATAATTTATATAACAATTAATGTAATTAATAATAATTAATATAATTTAAGATTATTTATTATTTTTCAAATAAGACCATTTTAAAAAGAAGGCATGGCACCCAACCTTGCCCCTAAACCCAATAGTTATTGGGGGATGAGCAAATAGTACTGAATTTTACGAATGAGATCATATGAATTCATATGAATTAGCCACTAATTGTAGTCAAATTGTGTTGAAATATTTTTTGCACAAAAACATTCAATAAAAATATATTTGATTCATTTTACAAAAATCTACCCAGGCTCATTCTGAAAATGTACCCCTATGTACATTTCTGGAGAGCACCAAATACATCCCAGGAGGTACATTTTATTTTGCAGTTTTGTTTTTTGCAAATCCACATGAGGCCGCTGTGTACGCTTTTTCAGATCTCAAATTTCTCTCACAAGTGCCATTTGCACCTGCTGTTCTCATGTAAATTCATCAGAGGCCGATGTCGACTAATGGACTGATCGACTGACCCTCCCTCCTCTTCCCTATACCCAACCAATAGTGTTTTCAAAAGCACTGATTGACCAGCTCCTATTCACTTCCCTAAACCCAACCGCCAGTATTTCAAAAGCAATTCAGAAAAAGAGAAGCCCCCGCCTAAAATGTAACAACCCTGTTATTTACTTGTTTATTTTATTTCTGTGCTTTTGTTTATGTCTTACCTGCTTTCTGGAACTGACTCGAAGCCTGTTATCGCAGTCAACTGCATCTCAAGTCAGCCAACGTATGCTGCGACTGGAAAAACTGGTAACAGCAGGAAAGCCATCCATACAGAGGTAAGCGGTCAGCTGCTAACATGAAAAGCAACTGGATCATACCACCCTGTAGCGTTCCTTTTAAATACGAAGTGCAGCCATACGTACTTATGGCTACATAATTCGTGATCTCCAGTATATTGGGGTACGTTTTCACAGTGAGTCTGTGTTGACAAAACACACACAGAAAATAATGTTATGAAATAAGGCTGATTAGGACACAGACATCATGTATTCATATAATCTTTTATTAATATAATTGAATTTTATTCCTATAATCTTTTAATGATGTAATTTAATTTTAATTTATTGATGTAAACAAGCAGCTATTATTGATATATTCCAACATGCAGTATCATGAGTGTGATCATTTGAATGTGTCTCAGGTTTGTTTTATGTGTTTCTCTCACAGGCTTACAGGTGATACTGTAGTACAGGCCTATTATATTGTATATCTCCCAGTGTGAGGTGTAGAAAGTGTGAGATCTGCTGCTGACACCACCGTCGCCCCCATTAAAACACTCCACAATCTGCGCAGTTTCTTCATGTTATTTGAGGGTGAGTAATTGGATTTCCAGACGTGTCATCAAAGCATATTAGAAAACAATCCGATGGCAAATCACACGGCGGGCTAAAAGGCCACGTGCCGCTTTTACCGTCGAGAATAAACAAAATCCATGATGTCGTTTTCCTTTGGCCCTTCCGATCAATCATCTCCACGCCGATTCTCCCTCGCTGGAGTCCATTGCTCATTCTCTCTCTCTCTCTTTCTCTCCATCCGTGATTCTCTTCCACAATCTTTCAAAATTCATTACAGGTGTGGAGAGCTGAACGAGACGCCGCTGCCGCAACCTCTGACCTTTGCTTTTTTTTAATGCAATCTGCTTCATCCATCAGCGCCGTGGAGGAAGAGTCCGACAGAATTCATCTCTGACAAGTTCTGGAAGTATTACATTTCTGTTGCATTTGCATCCACCCACATATAATGACACAACACACACGCGCATGAGGCGGATGATATCACAGCACAACCTGCAAGGTGAGGAAATATATTAGATGAAACCATGAAATGTAATTATCGCCGTGTTAAAGAAATAATCCTCATGAATGAACATTCTGTCATCGTTTACTCTCAAAAATGGCCAAACGTCAGTGAGAACTTAGTGATAGTTTGGTCAAAATATTCTGTTAATAATTATTTTCCCTCATGTCGCTCCAAACACCTGAGACTTTTGTTTGTCTTCTGAACACACTTGAAGGTATCTTCAGGATGCTTTCAAACCTACACTTTTGTTTCGGAACCTGTCTCGTTTGCCCAGTTAGCGCGATTCGTTTGGCATATGTGAAACCACCAATTGCTCTCGGATGCGCGCCAAATCAATCGCTCCGAGATCGCTTGAACGAGGTGGTCTCGGCTCGATTGAAACGAACTCTGGAGCGGATCGATTGCAGGGAGAAAGCAAACGATCCGAGAGCGGTTATATCACAGTGTTTTATGGATATGTAATGGATATGAGTCTCCGGATGCCGGTAATCTCGCGTCTCCCTCCCGGTCCTCAAATAGGCTACATCGCGCACCCTTCTCACCCCTCCACACCGTATCTATCCTCACTCTTCAGACACGTCGCGCGCACCTTGTCAAACACCACCAAACCATCAACTCTCCTGACAGCTGAGCAGGAGTCTGCAAAATAAACCCTGA